>NW_009714899.1:0-18002 GCF_000703405.1 Apaloderma vittatum
GAAAGGGGAGAAAGGGGAGAAAGGGGAGAAAAAAAGGGAAAAGGTCCAAATCTCTAAGTACTTCGCATCAGGAATCTCAAGAGGCACAACGTGAAGCTATTCATTCCACCAACAGCCACCACCATATACAACCACACAATTTTGTCCTCTTACTCAGTTGTCTGCCAGGGCCTTTACTCCGTTCCAGTTTAGCAGCAAGCTGGATAACTGCATCACCAACATGCACACAAGGATAACATCACATTCCTCAGAAACCACCAATGCCCAACAGTAAAATTGCTACTGCCCAGGCAACAAGAAGTCAAATGCAACTAAACACATTCAATCACAAGGCATTACAGCATTAAAAATTCTTTGAAATAGCTTTCACAAGGTAAACCACAAAAAATGATGGAAATTATCCCACAAATCAGGAGAGTTAACACTGAGGCGAAGAACCCTGCAATATCTGCCTAGAACTGTACATACAAATTTCTGAGCATGTTGCCATTGTGGAAGATTTAGGATACACATAAACGTGTCAGCTACTATGTAGCAAAACACTCCCATTTTTCGGCAGAAAATTCAGTTACTTTTTCATGTATCGAAACCTGATGTCTGCAGATGGAGAACAAGCTTACAACAGTAAAATCGCTTTCCCAGGGCTACAAAGAGAGCTTGGGCTATGCCCAAGATCACAATGGTCCCTGGAGCAAATTCCTGGCCCAGGCTCTGCAAAACTAGCAGGATCCAAGTTAGCGTTAATTTACCTTTTTTCCTCCGCATTTAAAAGCACTTACGAAAGGGTAAACAAGTTGCCTTAAGCAAATATCTCACAAAAGTGAGAGACAAAGCAAGAGTTACTACCCAAAAAAAACCCCAAGAAAACCCTACAGGAGATATAAGTCTAAAAACACCTCATCTAGTGTGTGTTCATCTTTTCATATGCTATAAGCTTTAGGCCCAGATGCTTGTCTGTTTCAAATTTAAATAAACCTATGGAAGACAATAAATTTATGTACTCCATCTGAAGTTCTGTCCCTATAAATTATTTTAAGTGTATTTAGGACTTTTCAAGTTTAAAGATTCCATAAGCCATTACTTGCAACATTATCCCTTAAATCCAAGGCTTGTTTTCATCCACCAGATGCTTCTCAGCAGGGAAATGTACACACAGTAACCCAACCAGGATCAGTTAGTAAGAAAGTAGCAGGAAACCTCCCTTTGAGCAAAAATAACAAAACTGCATCATTTTGCTGCCCACATCTCAATATCAGACATTTTAGGTAATTTTTTGCTCATTTGGGGGGGTTTCTTTTTGGTTTTTGGGGGGTTTTATTTGGTTTTTGCACATGCACAAGCAGCAGCTACAGGTTTACCACCATCAGAACTCATGTGGTAAAATACACATAACTGAATTTTACCTCCTTAACTAACAGTCTGTAAAAATTAACTTGCTGACCTATTTTTTCATGGCTTAGAATTGTTAAAGAAACTCTCCTTTTCTTGTTGCAGCTAATCACACGCAGAAATACCAAGCCATGATAAATAACAAGGAGATACATTTTATTATTATTAGCTTCTAATGTGCCACAAAAATGAGCAAATGAATTAGGTCTTTTGGGTACTATTAGTTCCACATATTTAGACATTATAGCCTGACACATGTTAGCCACAGCAGCAAGTCAGAGAATAATGATGTCCAGCAAGTCAGGAGATAGACAATAACCCCCCAGGCATAGACACAGCCCTGACTCCCTCTCATACAAAAGAACAAGCTAAGACTGATGCCTCTCGTCTGCCTTTCTGTATGCCCAGCAGCACGCACTTGCGCACGTGCAAATTGATCAGTGTAAAACAGTGCTAGTATAGGCTGTCTTATTCTCCCTTGACTGTTGAGCAGTTTTCTCCTAACTCCTTAGGCACATAGTTGGGAAGTGATCCACCACCAGCGCAATCACAAACCGTTCGGTCACTAGCTTCCACCATGCTAGCCAGGTCTGATGCCAGTTACTTGGCTGTGCTGTCCCCTCCATGGAACTGTTAGAAAGGTTTTTCTCAATTCACACTAAATGTGAATTTAATTATTCCAAACATCACAAATCAGTTACCATATATCTGAAGCCATTTGTTCTTTAAAAGACCATTATTATCATGGAAGGATCACAAATCATTCTTTTCACCAAGGTAAAATTATGTGGTTTCCACAAAATACTATTACTAAGGAACTCCTTTCTAACTTTGACTTCAGCATTTCAAGTATACTTTAACCTGTGTATCTGTTGTCTACCAGAATCACAGAATCACAGAATGTTCAGGGTTGGAAGGGACCTCTGAAGATCATCTAGTCCAACCTTCATCCCAGCATACCTAACCACTACACCACAGCCTCAAGTGCTAGATCTACTTTTTTTTTTAAACACCTCCAGGGTTGGTGACTCCACCACCTCCCTGGGCAGCCTGTTCCAGTGCCTCACCGCTCGTTCAGTAAAGAACTTCCTCCGAATATCCAATCTAAACTTACCCTGATGCAACTTGAGGCCATTTCCCCTTGTCCTGTCATTAGTAATTAGAGAGAAGAGACCAGCACCAGCCTCACTACAGCCTCCTTTTAGGTAGTTGTAGAGGGCAATAAGGTCTCCTCTCAGCCTCCTCTTCTCCAGACTAAACAAACCCAGTTCCCTCAGCCGCTCTTCATAGGGCATGTTTTCCAGACCTCTCACAAGCCTTGTTGCCCTTCTCTGCACCCGCTCCAGCACCTCAATGTCCTTCTTGTACTGTGGTGACCAAAACTGGACACAGTACTCGAGGTGAGGTCTCACAAGTGCTGAGTACAGGGGCATGATCACCTCCCTCCTCCTGCTGGTTACACCATTTCTATCTACCAGGCCTATCAGAACAGGAATACATGGAGTTCCTTTTATTTTCCCCAGCTACATGTCCTAGGTGACACTGTAGACTGCATTTCCATTCTATTAAATCTCCCACTGAACAATAATAAATCTTTCACCTAAAATTTGAGATTTTTCAGAGCCTGGGGAAATAGTGTCATTCTTCGGCCACTGAAATGTTTCATTAAAAAATGTGAACCGAGGACATTGCACTCATATGTGTATTTTTTTCACCTTGATATATTGAAAAGATACATTATACTTAACAGCTCCTTGAGGCATAATCTTTAATAGCAGAAGATAAACAGTCTTCATATCCGAAGAGAAATCTTCATTTAGGATTCAGCTGAGGATCCTGTTCCGCAGCAGATCTTACTCATGTTCTCAGCATCACACCTAGCATGAAAATGGACCAGAGATCTCTCCAGAAAGCCAGAATTTGTGGTGCAAGAACCACTTATTCTGCAGCACTTCCTGGAAGGCAGATGTCTCTTGTCTAACCATTTTTACGGTATTTGTCAGACTATCCTCCTTCCTCTGCAGTTTTTCTGTCTAGCAAAAATACCAGCTGGTTATTTCTGGTCACTTTTCCCTGAAAAAGCACCAACTTTCTAACTCTGAGGCTAAGCTTTTCTGTCCCTTCTTCTGCATGTCCAGAGGGGGGAAAAAAAAAAAAGAAAGAAAAAGACAGTAATGGGTCATACATATGTCAGAAGAAAAGGCTGGTTTGCAAACAGAGGTTAATGTCTATTAAAAGTTATTTTGTCCTCGTCCATCTCCAGACTTCTAGTTTCAGTCTTTACCAAAGACTTGTGATAAAGCTTATTTCAATAAAGCTAATTTGACCAAGTTTTTTGTCTTTTTTTTTTTGACCATTTTCATAAAATATTTCAAAGTTTCCCATCTTTCAACCTGAAAGACTTGATCAACTGACACTACAGTTGTTTGACAGGGTATCAAAATCTATGAATGCAAACCAGAGTTAAGAACCACTGTAAGCCCTTATCATCCAAGCATCATCCCCTCAAGAAGAAAAAAAACAAAAACAAAACCAAAACCACCACAAAAAAACACCCACAACCCAAAACCACCAATCAACTCAACCCCACAGTATTTTTACCTATTTTTTAGACTAGCAATTGTGTAATACGTTTTGGTAAGGCATAATAACAGCTTGATCAAACTTGTAAAGAATGCATCATTTTACAATGCACCAGAAACGCACACCACTACAGCAGACAAACACAGCTGTTTAACACAGCACGATGGGGCTGTAGGACAGTTTGTCACCTACAATTACAGAATCATAGAATGGTTGGGGTTGGAAGGCACCGGAAAGATCATCTAGTCCAACCTGCCTGCCATGGGCAGGGACAACTCCCACCAGACCAGGTTGCCCCATCCAGCCTGGCCTTAGGCACTTCCAGGGAAGGGGCTTCCACAACTTCTCTGGGCAAGATGTTTCAGGGTCTTACCACCCTCACAGAAAATAATTCCTTCTTTCTATCCAGTCTAAATCTACCCTTTTTGAGTTTGAAACTGTCACCCCTCATCACTACGCTCCTTGATAGTCCCTCCCCTTTTTTCCTATAGGCCCCCTTTAAGTACTCGCAGGCTACTCTAAGGTCTCCCCAGAGCCTTCTCTGCTCCAGGCTAAACAGCCCCAACTCTCTGAGCCTGTCCTCACAGGGGAGGTGCTCCAGCCCCTTGATCATCTTTGCGGCCTCCTCTGGACTCACTCCAACAGGTCCATGTCCTTCTTTGTGTTGGGGGCCCCAGAGCTTAACACTGAACTGAGGTTGGGTCTCACAAGAGCAGAGGAGAGGAGGAGAATCCCCTCCCTTAACCCACTCTTGATGCAGCCCAGGATGCAATTGGCTTTACGAATTGTGAGCACACATTGCCGGCTCATAGTCAGCTTTTCTTCCACCAACACCCCCAAGTCCTTCTCCACAGGACTGCTCTCAATTCACTCATTGCCCCATCTGTGTTTGTGCTTGGGATTGCCCTGACCCACATGCAGGACCTTGCACTTAGCCTTTTTGAACTTCACAAAGCTACCATGGCCCCACCTATCAAACCTGTCAAATGACAAACAATATCTTTCTTCCAAATGAAACAGTGTATTAATTTATCAAAGTGGATTTTTCACAAGATCAGTATTAAATTGCCTTTTCTCAGAAAGTATCACAGCATAAAACAAATACAAGTATCTGTGACATATGTTTTATGCTTTTGCAAAGTGTCTTTTGGCTAATACCAGGTTATTAACATAGATTAGGTAGTGCCATCCATTCCAACAGGATCACCCTCCATTATAATAATTTTCTCTGCTACCACTCTGTATATACCACAGGCTCTCAGTTGCTCCCACTTCTCATCTAGCGCTACCATTGCTTCACCAGAGCTGGCAAGAGGGAAGCACATGTGTCAGCCAACCAACGGCATGTTTACTGCAACACCATAGAGATCTGCTGGGAGCTATATCGCATTGTAAAGGAGTAGATATTATTTATGTGATTATTTTACTGTTATTAAGTCCTCCTACAGTGCAGGCATATCAAAACAAGATGAGTCATCCACACATAAAATTCTGTACTGAAAAGTATTAAAATCTAACAAGCTTCTACATTCAGTGAAAAGGAACTCAAATATTGTTACTGAAACATCACAGATAATAAGAGTCAAGAGGTAAACATCAAGCACTATAAATTTCCACAGTAAAACAAAAGTTATAAAAAAAAAAACTTAAACCAGGTATAAGCCTACATTTTTTGTTTACATTTTGTTGTCTACTAAGTTAAAACACATTCATATTTTTAAATTCCTGGCAGAAGTTAAAAAAAAAAACACTAAGGAAAACAAAGCTGTGTTCTGATTTTCATCACTTTCACTGCTGCCCAAGAAGTTTGTTTTAATTCAGCAGGGCTTTACAACCTCACAAACTTCAAACAATAAAGTGGTACTGTACAACAAATATTAAACATCCACTTTCTTTCATTAATCTCGATTTTCAGCTCCAAAGAATTACAAGCTCATCTTTGCCCATAAGCAAAGAAGCATGTTTTTAAATGAGAAGAGCAGTGAAAATATCTCATGATCTCTGAATCGGGCATTCATAAAGAAATCTGTTAATACATTAGTGCCTTTGCACAAGAGGCAAGCCTGCAACAGCTGGGGCACTACTTGTGGAACTGATACTACAGCGACTGATAGAAAACGCACTTGACTTTCAAGAATTCAGTGATGTTCCTTCAAAGGGCAGATGTGATATACCAAATAAAGCAAGAGCAGCAATTGAGACTTGTACTTGAGGATCATTTAAATGCAATTTTAAATGGAAAAAGTCCAACAGACTTTATGGACAACAGTTAATAGCAATCACATGTAATAAACCTAATATTCCTTCCTCTTCTAACTATTTTTGCCTACTTTTAGCCACTCTTCCCATTAAGTCCTTCTTCTCCCATATGCAAAATTAACCTTCTACCTACGTCAATCTCTAACGGTGCAGTATAATTCTCTCAGGGATACAAGCAGGATCCGTAACATCAGCTCAATTACTTAACATTGCCTAGTTATTCACCTTACTTATTTGTATATTGTACCTTGCTACACAAATCTAGTCTCACAGTTGGAACCTCTGCATCATCAAACACAAAGCTGCCTTTAAAGTAATCCTAGCAGAGTTCTGATGCCAAAACTGAAGACCAAATTTCAACTGTCTAAAATCTCCTGCTATAAATAAATATATATAATATGTATTTTATATGGTATAAAATATGTAACATAACGTAGTTGTTAATTCATTAAAAGAACATTAGTGTTCAGAGAGGTCTAGATACCGCACAGCCATTTTCGGACTTTGCACACAAAAACCACAATCTCAGAAAGGAAAAGTAAAACAACAAAAGAAAGAATTGTGGTTAAGATTTTTACACTAAAGAATCTAGGTTTCATAAGTTTCCATGTTCCGCATCCTTCATGAAATGACGCTATAGTGTTAGTTTTCCCTCAACATCAGCATCCTGCCTTAATTTCAAAATTCTTTGGAATGATCTCTCATGAGAAAGGAATCAGTACTCAGCAAACGGAATGATTACATTGCAATTTTCTAATGCAAAAAATAAACAGTATGTTTTAAAGATCAGCATTTCAACACAAACTCAGCTGTTTTAATAAACTTCCATGACAGCAACAATTTTTTAAATTGTTTACTGTTCAAACACATAGGCAGAGACCATTATACCGCCTGTTCTAGATTCCAGACTTCTATCATCATCTTGCCTGCCAACTAAGGAAAAGATTTCATGATGTGTGAAGCATTGCAGATTTTAGACCTGTACTTCTGTTCAACAGCTATCAGCCTTGAACTTGACATCCATATGTTATTATCTCCTCCTAAGAAAGTCACTTAAGCGTGTTGCATGCCTAAAAAAAGACAGGCCCTTACTGGCCTCTCATTTCATTTTCCGTGAATGAAAATTGCATTTTGCTGTTACTAAGTACAGACTGACCGATACAAAAGGCTATCTTATTGCCAGTGCTGCACAGGCAATGGATTTTTTTTGTCCTTTAGATCTCACTTGCAACATGGTTAGGACCAAACTCTGTTTTTGACTGTAGTGATGCAGCTGTAACGAGGACAACAGGGTTACGCAAGTGCCACCAATATCAGAATGCTACTTTGGGAATTTAAGTCCTATATTTCATTAACACTTTTGTGAGACTACAGCCCTGAAGCATCTGTCTTTTTGTAACTGATGTAATTAAATGCCTTGAGAAATATGCAGAATGAGAGATCTGCATACTACCACACCGTAGTTCTATTCTGTATTTAGCCTTTGCTTGATTTTAAGGGTCTGCATGGTACTGTGCTATTGTGACTTGAAATGGAATCTTTTCAATAAATGTAATGTATTCTACTGGAAAAAAAAAAAAGAAAAAAAAAACATTCAGGTTTTTAGGAATGAGAAATGCAATTCTGTACAGCTCCCGGAAAACCCAAAGAGCAAGACTTTTCACGTGGTCAGTGATCCTAGAGAATTCTATTTAGGTGCCCAGCTGAGACATTCTAAAACAGACTTGAGTTCTGAATGCCCATCCGTTGTTGGAAATTCAGTGACCTTTAAAGAATGCTGAACTGGATATCCAAACTAAAGAGCTTCAGAACCATGAACCTTCACCTATACTCTTTATTAGCAGTAGCATCTGAATCTTCAAGCAAGAATCAGAACGAGTCACTGGGAAAATGATACATGCATAAATAAATGAATATAGTCAATCCCCAACTCAGTTGTCCGAGTAGTATGGCTGAGATGAGGAGTGACAGACTACATCAGTATGTCCACATCTGAGCATCCAGAGGATAATGCCTTCAACTGCTCAATGTCTGCCCCATGCATTTGCAGTGCACCAGAGTAGCATAGTACTAGAGGAGAAAAATCAGCAGTCATGTCATGTCCTACAGCTAACCAAAATGACATGACTCAATTTAGTCATTCCAATGAAGAAAGTGGACCCAGATTCATACTTTCTAAGTTTTCTACTACACCTTCTACTACACCGGTTAATAGAATTCACCTTCTCAAAATCTATTTACTACACCAGACTGAACACTTACCAGGACAGGACCTCAAATTATGGAGCTGTTGTTACACTCAAGTTTTCAGTTATTTCTAAAAAGCTAAACCTTTAAATAAGCATGCGGTGATCTAAAAGGAGCGATCTCTAAAGCAACCATGAGGACTGATTTCACAACCTGCCTGCTATTTCTGCAGCATTTTACAAACAGCCCAACGTCAACTCTTCCTGTGACGCATCAGCGTGTGGGGCTGACCCAGGCGTGCTCTGACCACAATGGGACAGGCTGTCTGCAAGTTCCACCTCGATGGCTGCCTCACGAATACCCCTTTACAAAGCTTACACTTACAAAGGCATGCATTCTACATCTTTACTCAAACTCTGATTACAAAGGAAGCTTTTAGTGCAGAATTTGATCTATACATTGTTCTGATACATTGATATGACTGCTCCATTCACTGCGAAACGATTTTAGCTAATCAAATCAGGACGATGAATGGACAGGCTACTTTCTGTAAATCACATGTCTCCACTGGACAAGAAACACCAGACAGAATGAGAGTTTGTTTTCTGCTTTCTGACAATATTGTCAGAGATAAGCTGCTTGAGCAGAAATTAAACCACAGCAGCAAAAGCTGTATTTGTATATTTTTCAAAATTATGTTTTAGTAATATAAATGTCAAGAAACTAACAATAATGGGTTTCAAAACACCAAAGTTCCATTCTACCTGTACTAGCCCCTTGACGTCTCTTACGATTCTGAAACTAGGCTCAGTATGAACCTACAATACTGCAGCTACAGAAAGAAGTTATAGTCGTTATTATGAAACTATTTAGATGGCAGTTTTATCTGACACATATATGTTGCAAAAAAAAAAAAAGTTCACATTATGTTATTGTTAAACAGGAGCAACTATATGAAAATTCTTACTAATGCAGTACTTACTTGGGGTGCTGAGGAATAAATTAATATTCATTCAAGTAATTTTTATCATGCCCAGTCTCAGTTTAGGACTATGTATTTATAGAAAAGTAAATCCACTCTTGATGAGAATTCTACAAGCAGGCGTATTTCAAAAATGAAAAGTGAAACGAACTTATTCATCAGGCATTGCCCAGTGTCTGACCATAAAAGTATTACACAAACCCACAAATGTCAGAATACACATAGCTGATTCTAAGCCTCTAAAGACAATACCATAGGGCTCCACTGACCTCCAAGATCTTATAGATTTAAGCCTATAAAGATTTTACTGAAGCCTTGTGCAAACATGCTGGCGAGCGGCACCTCCAACAGCACTCAAAGCCAACAAGACTACAGTGATAACCACACGGTGCAGGAGCTGCATTTAGAGACAGCAACTGAAAATTCCAAATGGTCTTTTACAAGTATATCATTTCTGTTGTAAAATTAAGCACCTGACAGTAAGATATCTGTTCTTTCAGCTAAAGCCAAAGGCTGAATTTATGGTCTGTGTGAGTTCTACTTCTCAATATTAGTGAATGAAAGACGGCAATGTCATTTTCCCTTAAACAGCCATTCTGTTCCATATCCACCCCTGTCCAAACCTAGAAACCAAACACATTAGCATTTCATCTTCTGCATTCTGGTATTCCAGGCCACCAAATGGGTCACCTCTGAGAGAACATATATCACACACCTGTTATGTAGCAAATATATGACATGTATATAAGTATACCATAATTTGAATTTCATAGAATCATAGAATGGCTTAAGCTGGAAGGGAATTTATACACCTTTACACAATCATTTAGTTCAGAAAAGACCCTTAAGACTCTTGAGTCCAGCTATTAACCTCGCAATGCCAGGTCCACCACTAGACCACGTCCCTGAGTATCACATGTACCCATCTTTTAAATACCTCCAGGGACAGTCACTCCACCACTTCCCTGGGCAGCCTGCTCCAATCCTTTTGGTGAAGAAATTTTTCCTAATATCCAATCCAAACCTCCCCTAGGGCATCCTGAGGCTGTTTCCTCTTGTCCTATCATCTGTTACATGGGAGAAGACATCAACACTCACACCACTACAAACCCCTTGCAGGTAGTTGTGAAGAGTGATAAGGTCTCCCCTCAGCTTCCTTCTCCCCAGGCTAAACAACCCCAGTTCCCTCAGCTGCTCCTCATCAGATTTGTTCTCCAGACCCTTCACCAGCTTTGTTGCCCTTCTTTGGACAAGTTGCAGCACCTCAACATCATTCTTGTTGTGAGGGACCCAAAACTGAATGCAAAATTTGAGGTTCAGCCTCAGCAGGGGGCACAAGTGAGTACAGGGGCACAATCACTGCCCTGGTCCTGCTGGCCACACTATTTCTAATAAACAATACACAGGTTCTTTTTAATAGTAAAAGTTTAACACACAGAGCTCAGATGAATGGATCTCATGCCTCATGTTCCATAGATCATTACCTAATAAGGAGACTACTTACTTCAGATCAACATAAGATTTATCAGTTTCTTTCAAAATTAACAAGTGAAATAAGATCAGAGTTCAGCTGGGGCATCATCACAATACTACTGAAAGAAAACATCTCATACCAGTCAAGATACCCAATTTTAATGCTGGAAGAAAACAGCATTGGAAGCAACTAAACTAGTCTTAAAAGGAAGGTGGTCCAGCTGGAATACTCAAGGGAGGGGGCAGACCATAAAAAAAGAAAAGGAAGTCTAGTTACAAACATTTGGTTGTAAAAGGAGGCTTCCGAATCACTTCCCCACTCTCCACACAGGCATCGCTCTCCTCAGTATTTTTCTTAACCTCCATTTCTTCAACTACAGTTATCAAGTAACAAGCCTAATACTTTTACTGTAACACGTGCTGCTGCAAAAGGAGCACCCTAAGATACACTTGCAAGAAAGTATTTCAAAGCCTGCAAGAGGATAAAACAGAAATTTGCAGGAAGAATTTACAGGGGAATCAGAAAGAGTAGTGATAATACAGGCAGTGCAGTCCAACAATTAGCACAGCAGGTCCCCATTTTTCACTGAAATGGAACATCAGGGCTGTATTGCTAACACTTCCCCATTACAGACAAGGGGTAAAATGAAAACAGGATGCTTTAAATAGCAGGTGTTTGCAAAGAACTGGCAGTGTCAGATGCCCCAAAGTGACAACTAGTCATTTATATCAAACAGGCAGCAAACTCTGGTCACCTGGCATGTCTCCCAACTGACGGATCGGCTAGAGGAACCTGCTAATAGCACAAATGAAGAGAGCAGCCAACGTGAACTGAACAGAACTGCTGATATTGCATGGGGGAGCAAAGTGATTCTAGAGGAGTCTCTGCTTTTACCTCAGAGTTTTAATACTAATGATAGGAAAAGCCCCAGCAATACTTCTATGGCATGTAGGCCAACCGTCAGCTACCTATTAAGAGATTCAATATGTATCTGTGTGCTGATTTCTCTTTTATTCTTCATAAATTTAGCCCCTTCAAATCTCTAGGAAAGATATATTCCGTATAACTAGTCAACTACTAGCAGCTGTTAGTAGTTCAAAGTCTACCCGTTCCAGCTGAGTATGCAGTCACAACCTGCCCAGGCAGGGACTGCCTTCTCGGCTGTTTATTGTAGAGTTTCTAAAAACTGCTAGAACGCCACAAATATGGAAAATAGAAAATAAAAGCCTTCAGAGAGCCTTACTAATCTTAGAAAAAAATTTTAAAGAACCTTTTAAAAGAAATGCAGTGGTTAATACTCTATTTAATACTTACAACTTGCAACTCTGACAAATGAGACAGAAAATAAAATGAAGCCATTTATCAGTATTCCCCAAAAATACATTGTTATTAGGTAACAAAATTATTCTATAACATAGTACTTACATTCATGTTGTTTCAGCTGCAAAGACAGACTATTGCATTTTTATGAAGCAGAACACAGAAATGGAAACTCAGATGTCCTGCTTTCCTGTTAACATTCACATTCTTTATAAGCATTAGAGTCTGCTTTTAAGTGTTCCTTCTCTTTTGTTTTTCGATCAAGTTATTTTACCTGTGTTTCTATATAAATTGCTTCAAGTAATGTATGTTGAGTTTTCAGAGACCATTTGGTCAGATTCTAATAATCTCTCCTGGGACCTGACACCAACTTCCAGCAGCAGGTCGCATACTGCAGATTAGAATAATAAAACACATGCTGCTGCTGCTTAAAAAACAATAAAAAAAAGGAAGAAAAAAGCAAGTCTGTCTTTATCAAGCTGAAGAAAGATGTTTTAAGACATCTTAGATCTCCTAGCCAGAACCTACACGCAAATCCAGTCACTCCTGGTTTTTCCTTCTTTTGAACAGAGAATGTGCCATTGCAAAGATTTTGCTTCAGATTCCACACTTCTTTTTGTCCTTACATTAATGCAGCATTACCTAATTGACCAATATAGAAAGCTAGTATTTTACAAATTTGCACTGAACTGCAATTTATCTTCCTTTATGCAATGTAGCTTGTTTTCCTTTTCTGAAATAATTTTTATTTCTTTTTCATACAAAAGTGGTTCGAGGGTTGAGGTGCTGTGTTTTTTCCTTTGTCTAAAGGTAAACTAGACAAATGTGTTGAAAATTAAAGAAAAATACTGTCTTAAGAAGAAACTGGTATTTCTCCTCCAGATTAGTGTTGTGTTAGGGTATCTTTCAGCGTAAAATAGATAAATTATATATTTTCCCTTCCAATTCACTGTTTTTTATGATAGCATTCTCACTACAAATCCCAGGTGGATTAAGACTTGTCATATTTGACCTCTTTGGATAAAGGCAATCCACTGAATAATGATTTTTACGCTCTTCTGCAAAATGAACAGTTCCACATGCATAAATGCTAACAGGAATCAACATCTCCTGTTTCTTTCTCTGACCTTCAACAATCCTATCCTCCGCAGAAAAAAATCAACAGTTTTACTAATTTATAAGCACCATGCAGACACAGGCAGTCTAGGGAGAAATTCTTTAGCAGTTGTAAAGAAAAAAAAACACATGAAAGCTTCCACAAAGAAAGACATTCTGACAGCCCAAAAAGGAAAAACAAAAAAAAGGGAAAGAAAAAGGAAAAAAAAAATGAGGTGTGAAGATTGAAAATATTCCCAATACTCACTGAAAGCAGCCACTGCAAGAGCCAGTGTGACAATAATGGAGACCCAGGAAACCCACAATGCCTTCTTCCTGTAGCTTTGAGCCTCATGAGGTTTTAGCCTTGTACTGCTTTCTAGTAAACCTGATAAGCAATAAGTAAAGAGGGTATGAACAATACATTTCTCCTTTTAAAAACACAGTTGTTAGTTCAGACCTAGATCACATGTTTACATTCTGTTTTACATACAGAATCAATAGAGTCAAATCCTGCTCACATTAAGTGAATGAAGCCACCAGAAAGATATGAGTAAGCAAGTGGAGCACACACAAGCTGGTTTGATTTCACATAGAAAGACCCACACATCAGTCATTTAAAAAAAGCACTGCAAGCGGAGGGCGGTTACCAACATTCACATCACTTACACAAGAAAGGGCTCAGTCGTATACTTGCTCAGACCAAGACTTATTTCAGAACTTCAAGATCCTGAGCGCAATTAACACAGGAGAAAAACACGTGCTCACCAGCCTGCACATAACAACCTGCCGATGCACAGGAACATACCGCACATACTGAGCATCGAAGTAGAAGCAGGCATACTTTAGGATAAAGCTATCACAGCTGGAAAAAACTCTTGAGGCATATAATTCTTCATGTGAGGTAAGAATACATCCCCAGCTAGAACTAACTGAAGAAACAATTCTGTCCATCCTGCAATCAACACAGAAGTCTGTTGAACATAAGGAAACAGGGTTCCTTTCTCTCTTTTTTGATGCCCTCAATTTGTGCAAGTCTTTTATCCACTAATCTTAAATCACAGAGAAAAATTCAGATCAAAATAAAGAAAACAACAACATTCTCTGGTCTTCATTCTCTCAATCTGAATCTTAAGCCACTTTTAAAATGCATTCAGAATTTAACATACTTGCCTTCTGTATATCCCATCCAGATTATTTTATGCTTATAGTAGATTCATTTAATTTGAAATATTCTAACTCATGCATAGGTTCCAGCTCAAACCTGCTTAACTGAAGAGAAGGCCTTATGGCTTTTAACTTTCTTAATTAATTACTCCAGAAAATGTGGATGGTTCCTTAGACAATGATCACTTTTCAGAGGGACTTGCCTACACTGAACGCATTGAACTGAGGCACTGCCTTAATAGCCCAACCTTTCTGTAGCTGGTCTAATGTCTTATAGAAAAAGGGTTGAGAACAGGGGCTCTGGCAGACTCAGCAGCAGATTAAAACATAACAGCTGAAGCTGTAACTATTCTCACCTTCCACAGATTTTTCTCTGATGACTCTTGCCACTTAAAAGGCAAGGACACCTGACCTGGTTATCAGCATACTGAATCCACACCACATTTAACCAAGTTTATTAACATTAAAAGAAATTAATTTTAACTGACTGTAATACACTGGCTGAAAACTGCAATGGTTTTGGAATCAGTTCAGAAGTGAATCAGACATCTCCGCCTCAGGGGCAGCAATGTGTCAGCAGAGGGGCACACATCCAGGGGTGGTAACAACTCGAGCCACCAGATTTTATTCTGCCACTTGAAGTCTGTCAAAATTACTGATTTGAATCCTAGCATAATTGGTAGGATTCACATCATCTTGGAAAAATTCTTCATGCTTTTTTGATCTCAATTAGAATTAAGCAAAGAGAGTTTCTTCATGGTAATTCAGAAAGCGACTGTGAGAATTTCATGCTTGTACTGTGTTTTTACAAAATTTAAAACACAACCTGACTTTTGTGCTACATACTCCCTTCTTTATGAATGGAAAAGAATTTGCAGTCTTGCATTCATGAGAATTACTAGGCCTATACCGAAATGATGTCTGTTTCTTCTTACGTGCACTCTTGTCTGTTTAATATATGAAAACTAACAGATGACAATTCTGAAAATTTAAGTCTTTTACCGACAGTACTGTGCAGTCATTTCCCATATAGCCTGCTTTCATTTCTGTGAAGAAATTTTTTAATTTTTTTTCCCCTTGATGTTTGGCCTGTCTTCCACAACTGCACATAAATGATGCACAGTTTAACTGCTGTCCCATATGAGTTGATTTAACAATACATGAGAGATTCCTGCTAATACATACATAGAGAAAATGCACCTTCTCACGTTTTGTGTGCTCACCCCTCCTGCCCCCTCCACAAACCAAAGGACTTCATATTATGGATCAAACCTTTTAGGAAAATAGATTTTCTTAGCCAATTTTGATTCTCAATATTTCAAACCTCAAATAAACACATATCAGAAGGACACCCTCACCCATTTCTTTCTTTAAAGACATAATTCATGGCTAGAGCTCACTGCTACCTGGGAAGTCCAACACACACAGTTGATACTTATAAATCAAACAATATCCTAGTTAAACTGAGGAATGGATAATAAGCCCCACAGCTAGTGCAGCACTGCTGATTACTATTCACACGTCAAGCACGTGTCCAGTGTGACAGAGCCTGCATTAAACGGAACCACTTCTGCCGTGCGCATGCATGTGTGAGTGTGTTTGTGTTTGGCTTTCTCTCTCTCTCTCTCAAAATGGCTGGCATATTCTAGCTGTCAGAGATGTGATCCCTTCCTTCCTCGAATAATTCAGATAATTTTTTTTGAATTTACAGTTTCCATCCCTGAGAAAGATCATGTTATTCTCATGAGTGTCCTAGGGGATGGCACACAAAAATATAGATTCATTCACATGACTGCCAAGCCCATTGCATGAAAATTATTTAGAAGCAACAACAGATCATTACTTTACACAAAACAACACAATTCGCAAGGTAAGCCTCCATATTGTTTCCACTAACCATCAGAAAACAAGTTTTAAGCACCCGCAGGAGGCTGAAAGATAATCTTTCATAATGACCTGCATTGCTACAAAATAAAAAGCTAGTATCTACTCATAAAATTCCTCCACCCTCGAATTAACATATTGAGTAATTTTATTGCCATTAATTCATTTAACACATAGATATCCTTAAGGTAAAGAAAAGATAATAAGCTAGTTAAATCCACTGGATTTTTACTTTATCTTTCAGTGCCTTCACATATTAACAGATTTTCTTCCCACAAAAAAAAATCAGAAGGAGAAAAAACCTGCCTAACAGTTGCAGAACACAAGCCTGGCATATTTGTGAAGTGATTCTAGGATATTCTTTACCATATGCTGACTTACCAGAAGTACTTTTCTATTTGGCTGAGGGATCATTTTAAAATGTCAAGTTAGAATTTGTGAAAGAGATAAGGCTAATAGAAAAAATTTTCACCTAAGATGTTAATCTAAGGATCCCACCCACAAAATTATCACTGATTCTGGATCTGGCTCTTAAAGAGCAGATATCTTGTTCCAGAAATTAGGGTTAGTTTTTATTTTTAGCAAACATGGAAGTATCGTCTCTATAACTGGATCTCCTATGATTCACTGGAAAGGATCATAAGAAAAAATACAATCTAAAAGAACAGACTGTAACCATTTCAACAGGGACAACCTGCAAAAAGCATGCCAGATTTTCCTCTACAATGACTGGGAATTATCCTGGAAGATGGAATCGGTGACTACAGGAAAGGCTAAAAGAAAGCTACTGCAAGGGCCGTAGAAAGAGTGCGAAGGCAAAGAGCATAAAATCAACAGCTTCAGTCTCGTCTCCTCTTTTTTTAATCACCTTTATTCCCAAAAATGCCATATTTCATCTTTAGCTCTGTCATAGTGGACACAAATCAAAAATTTCTGCAAGCAAACTTCCATGTTCGATCCACAATCAAAATTCCTCATTTCCACTACTTAAAAACGAACTGAAGCCTCAAATTCCGTCAGTTACAACGTTTGTCCTCTGCCACTGGCAGTGAGAGCGGGGGTACCCCTGGAAAAAGGGCTGTCCCCAGCCCTGGCAGGGCTGAAACCTGTCAGGGAAGACGGTGACTGCTCTTCCCTCTTCTCTATTTCGCATCTAGGACTTAGGAGCCGGCACAGGCATTCGGAAAGCTGAGGAAAGAACGGGAGATACAGGGAGGTACAGATGGGATGAAAGCTGAGAACACAAAAGGGTTTCCGGGATGCTGAAAGAGAAAGGAAGAAAAGGCAACAGAGAGGCTAAGCAAAGCCTATACGTGAAATAAAAAATGGAGACGAACTGTGTGGAAGAGGAGGCTGGAGGCGTGTGGAGGACAGGGCAACGGGGAGGGTTAAAATGGCAGCTGCCTTCATGGGCAGCAGGTAAGCGAGTGCCCCGGTAAGGGATGTCCAAAATACGTGAGCCTCACGTTAAAGAGTAACACGTTTTGGAAGCAGGGAGCTTTCCATCCCTGCTCAGATATTTAGGCAAATAACTGAGGGGGAAAAAAAAAAAAACAAACGAGTAATGTGGGAGTGCTTTATACGATAGGGGAAGGGAAACGAGGAGCCAGGTAAGAGCCTCGACTTCGCCACCCAGCCTGGGCCGTAGCAGAGCGCACAGAA
>NW_009714900.1:0-3150 GCF_000703405.1 Apaloderma vittatum
GGGGGCAAGGGCAGCAGCGGAAGCTCCGTCACCTCCCGCGTCTACCAGGTGTCCCGCACCTCAGCCGTCCCCAGCCTGTCCAGCTTCCGCGCCACCCGAGTGACACCCCTGCGCTCCTACCAAAGCGCCTACCAAGGTGCCGGTGAGTTGCTGGACTTCAGCCTGGCTGATGCCATGAACCAGGAGTTCCTCCAGACCCGCACCAACGAGAAGGTGGAGCTGCAGGAGCTCAATGACCGCTTTGCCAACTACATCGAGAAGGTGCGCTTCTTGGAGCAGCAGAATGCTCTCATGGTGGCCGAGGTGAACCGCCTGCGGGGCAAGGAGCCCACCCGCGTGGCCGAGCTGTGCGAGGGGGAGCTGCGGGAGCTTTGCCGCCAGATAGATGCTCTGACTCGAGGTCGAGCGTGACAACCTGCTCGATGATCTGCAGAAGCTCAAGCAGAGGTGAGGAGGGGCCCTAGCATGTCCCTGCAGGCATCCATCCCTGCACCTCCATCCCTGGGGGTGGGCGGTGGCAGAGTTTGCCCTGGGAGTCCCTCGGGTACTCACTGCTGTCTGTGCCCCACACTCAGAGCCCATCGTGGCCCCACTCCTTCACTCCCCTCAACCGTGTCCCCCAAGGTGGGAGAGCACCCTGGCTGTGCCACTTACCAGCTTAACTCCCCTGGAGCTTTGCAGGGTGCCAGGTCCTCACACTGTGGCTGTGAGTTTTGGGAGGGAGAAGGGCACCCGTGACCTGGAACACCAGTGCCGGGTTCTTCCTGACCCATAACATGGGGCCAGGTAGCACGGGGCAGGGCGAGGGAGGTGCCCACAGCCCGGTGTGCCCAGGGAGCCTCAACAGGGTGCCCAGGCAACAGGGAGCAGGGCTCTGGCAGCAGGAGTGCCCCCCATGCCCTTGCTTGCAGTGGGACCAAGGCTGGCCTGTGATAACACAGGACCCCAGATCTGAGGGATCAAATTGCCCCCACCCCGGGATCCCCATCCCTGCTCACACCAGGGAGAGCTGGTGAGCCCACAGATGAGCTGAGCCCTGTGGGACAGACAGACAGACAGACAGATGGAGTCAAGCAGGCAGGCGGAAGCGAGGGGGAGGATGACCTGGCGGGATGCTCTACCAGCTCCGGACATGAAGGGCGGAGGGCAGGAAGCAGCTACGCTTCCGCAGGCCAGGGATGCTCCAGGCCTGCTGTGGGTGTCTGCAGTGACCTGGGAGCAGCAGGGACACCCCAAGGATGCTGTAGTTCTGCCTGGCACCAGAGAGGGGGCTGCGGCCAGGGAAGAAGAGCCACAAGGGCAGTGAGGCTGAGGGAGCCCCCCAGGGACTGACCAGCCTGGGGGCACCTGGCAGCAGGGGTGGATAATCAGGGAGAGCCTCTTGTTCTGATGTTGTTCTGCACCTTCCTTCCTGGTCCCTATGTTCCAGGGATGCCAAGTTCCCATCTGGGGGGCCCCGGCCTGCTGCCTCCCCCCACAACGCCAGCCTCTGCTTCAGGTGGCCAGCACTGGAGTTCTGGTGGGGCAGAGACCCTGATGCTGGGATGCTGGGAGTGTTGGCATGGAGGGACACCCCCGATGTCAGGGGAGGAGCAAGGCCAAGAACAAACGAGTGTCAGATTTCTGCCACCCCGTGTGCCAGCACCTTCAGGGCACCTCCATCTCCTCCACACCGCCTTCCCCCTCTGACTGGCAGTGGGCAGCCCTGTCCCCTCCCCTGGCACAGCCCAGCTCTCTAACCCTGACCTTGGGCTCACACCCCTGCAATCCCCACTCCATACCCCTGTCCCACAGCATTGCTGAGACCCGCCTGTCCTCCTGCTCTCCCCGGAACAGCTCAGCCGACAGACATCCCTTGGTGCCCCCAGTGCTGGATCCCGCACCCTGTCCCCCCGGCTGCTGGCCACTCTCCCCTATAAGGGCCGGGGCAGTGCGCGTGGCACCAAGCTGACCTCATGCCTTTGTGCTCCCTCCGGCGTTGACTATAATAGGGAATGGGAGGAAGAGCCCCTGGCCCTCCGCCAGCCCTCCTGCTGCCTGCCGGGAACGCAGGACAATCCGCCGTCTTCCCACCGGACCATGCTGGGATCAGGGGCAGCTCAGGAGGGACATCGCCACTGGGGGACGGGGGTTCTTCCAGACTCCCCTAACCTCCCATCTCTGCTCACAGGCTGCAAGAGGAGATCCAGCTGAAGGAGGAGGCTGAGAACAACCTGGCTGCTTTCAGAGCTGTGAGTACCTATTCCTCCCCAACACGGCGCGGGACCCCCACCTCCCCTCCCAGCCCCATCTGCCCCTGACAGACCAGTCCCAGTGCCAGGGCATGGCCCTGGGCACAGCTTTGCACCTTCCAGCCCTGATGCTCTCCCTGCACTCCCCTGCTAACCCTCATATCGTGTCCCACCAGGACGTGGATGCGGCCACGCTGGCACGCATTGACCTGGAAAGACGCATCGAGTCCCTGCAGGAGGAGATCGCCTTCCTCAAGAAGGTGCACGAAGAGGTAGGTCAGGGGTGGTCCCCTTTCTCAAGGGCACCTGTGGCGCTGGTAATGGAGCAGGTGCTCTGAGGTGTCACCTTGCCCCCTGCTCCAGGAAATCCGGGAGCTGCAGGCTCAGCTGCAGGAGCAGCACATCCAGGTGGAGATGGACATCTCCAAGCCCGACCTGACGGCTGCTCTGCGGGACATCCGTGCTCAGTACGAGAGCATCGCTGCCAAGAACATTGCTGAGGCTGAGGAGTGGTACAAGTCCAAGGTGTGGAGATGTGGTGGGCTCCAAGCTGGCCCTGTTGTGGTGGGTCCTGGTTGTCCTGGTGGCCATGCCCACTGACCCTGCTGTCTCCCCAGGTGTCTGACCTGACGCAGGCAGCCAACAAGAACAACGATGCGCTGCGACAGGCAAAACAGGAGATGCTGGAGTACCGGCACCAGATCCAGTCCTACACCTGCGAGATTGATGCCCTCAAGGGCACGGTGAGCTGAGGGTTTTGTTGGGTGGGTCGCCAGCTTCCCTGCAAGGACTTGCTGCTCCAGAGCTTCTTGGGTACCTCTAGGACATCTCTGGGGTGGGGGGCTCTTCCCAGCTCTCTGAGTTGCTGCCATGGGGGCCCTCACTCCTCCAGATTTGGGCCGTGTGATCCCCGTTGGCG
>NW_009714900.1:3181-4191 GCF_000703405.1 Apaloderma vittatum
TGGGCGTTTGCAGGGTGTTTTGGCAGAGCCCTGCGGTCAAGGCGCAGATTGCAAAATGTGCCCTAGACTGGGAGGCTCCAGGCAGGCGGGCGCAGGGCTCGGTGTCTGGTTGCAAGTTGGGAAGGTGGTTGCAAACAAACAGGGCACAACAGTCCCACTCTGGCATGGTCACAGTGACAGGAGCCAGCAAGCGGCCACCAGTGTGGCAGTGCCACCCTCGGGCAGCCATGCTGAGGTGCTCCTGCACCTCTCTGTGCCCTCCTGTTGGGGTAGGATGGCTTTGCTGGGCGACATGGGCACCTGGGCAAAGGGTTCTGGGGTTGCCCAGCACTTGCCCAGCTTGCCCCCACCAGATCCTACTGCCCAGATCTGGGCTGACGGAGGATGACGGCCACTCATCATGGTCCCACATCAGCTGGACCTGGCCCAGGGCTGACCACAGCTCTCCCCAGGTTCCCAGCTCTCCCCTAGGACCCCCTCAGCATCCCCAGCTCCCACCTCAGGTGACCACTTACCACTCTGGCTTTCCCCTTCACTGAGCCCTCCTGTTCCCCCAGAACGACTCCCTGATGCGCCAGATGAGGGAGATGGAGGAGCGCTTCGCGGGGGAGGCTGGAGGGTACCAGGACACCATCGCCCGGCTGGAGGAGGAGATCCGGCACCTGAAGGATGAGATGGCCCGACACCTGCGCGAGTACCAGGACCTGCTCAATGTCAAGATGGCCCTGGACGTGGAAATTGCCACGTACCGCAAGTTGCTGGAGGGCGAGGAGAACCGGTGAGCAGCAGGGGGCAGGACGAGGTGGGGAGACCAGCAGAGTCAGCTGCTTTTTGGGGGTACCAACCTATGGGCTGGAGCTTGTCAGCACTGAGCTCTCCCCTCCGTGTCCCTGCAGGATCAGCATCCCCATGCACCAGACCTTTGCTTCTGCACTCAATTTCCGAGGTGAGCATCGCCCTGTGAGGAGGGGGACCTGGGAGGAGTCCCTGGGGATCCCCAGTGTGGGGGC
>NW_009714901.1:0-256 GCF_000703405.1 Apaloderma vittatum
CAGGTACCCCCAGGGTAGGGGAGGAAGGTCAGCAAGGGATGGGGAGGCAATGAGGTGGGAGGTGGTGGGCACCTGTAGCACCCAGGCTGTCACTGAGCCAGTAGATCTCAGAAGAGCAGGTCTGGATGGCAGCACAGAGGGGACAGGGTGACGCTTCCCATCCTCACTTTCCTGTCCTTTCCACCAGGCTGGCTCTCGCCTCTCAGTGCAAGTGAGCGCGCTGGTGTGCGTGGTGCTGGGCATGTCCCCGCGGCTG
>NW_009714901.1:272-2504 GCF_000703405.1 Apaloderma vittatum
GCACGCCCACCCCGCTGGCAGTCCCCGGGGGTTGCCCGGCCCTTCCCCTTGCACTGCAGTGCCCACAGCCTGCCTGGCACTGCCTGACTCCTGCCCCTCGCAGGAGGGGTGCTCTGTGTCACCTACGCTGTGGCTGTGGGCACGGGGATCTCCTACTTCCAGTACGCGGACATCGACTCGGGGAGGAACATCTTCATTGTCGGCTTTGCCATGTTCATGGCGCTGCTGGTGCCACGGTGGTTCAGCACGGCTCCAGCTCACCTGGCCACAGGTAGCAGTGACATTCCCAGACAAAGCAAAACCTCGGGCCCCATAGCATGGTGACCTGGGAGGCTGGATTGGCTCATGGCAGTAGGCAGCACCCCCTCCAGCCCCTGGAGATCTGCTGCAGCAGCAGCTCTTTCTTCTTCCCTGCTCTGGGCTGGGATATTCTGGGTGATTCTGGCACTGTCCCTGCAGGCTGGGTGGCCCTGGACCTCTTCCTCCTCTCCCTGCTCATGGTTCCTGTCTTCTTAACTGGCTTCTTGTCATTTTTCCTGGAGAACACAGTCTCAGGTGAGGGGCTGTTCTAGGTGCATGACTGGATCTGGCCAAGGGACTGTCCGCAAACCCCTGGCTCTACCTCCAGGCTGCCCTGCTGGGGGCCCTGGGGCTGGTGTGTCCCAGGAGGCTGCACTCAGGAAGGGACTCCCATTCTGCTACCCACCACCCTACTTGTAGGAACCCTAGAGGAGCGAGGGCTGCTCTCCGAGCTGGTGCCACAGAAAGCTGGAGCAGGAGATGGCCACCCCCATGGCGAGAGGAGTGAAGCCAGGCAGGTGTATGGGCTCCCTGCTGGGCTGCAGAGGCTGCTGCCATCCTCCTGCAAAGCCTTCCCCTGCTGCTTCCTCTGCCCGGGGATTGAGGAAGAGGAGGAGGGCAGCTGTGCCACCGAGGAGACCATTGCCCCAGGGGAAGGGACGCAGCTGCTCCCTAAATCTGGCTCAGGGGAGCCACAGCCAGCCAGGAGGCTGAGCGAGACAGAGATAAGCCCATGGCACACTGTGGCCTGAGCCCACAGTGTGGGGACACCCCACGGGGGACTAGAGCTGTGCCCCCAAGGCAGCTTGTGAGTCTCTTTGCTCCTTGTTTCTGAAGGCCACATGGACTGCAGTAACCTGAGCTTCCACACTCCCAGCATGAACCTTGTTTCCCTGTTTGGGAGCAAGCTATAAAAACCTTCAAACAACTTTGCTGTTTCCAGGGATTTCCTTTCTAGGCAGAATTTGCCCAAGACATGCCAGCTCACCCCTCCCAGTTCCCTGAGGACTGCAACTGCGGAAGTCACGGCCAACGGGTGCCAGTGCAGCTGGGGCTGTGGGTGCCCCTAAAGCCTGCCATCACCCCGTGGATGTGGCTGAGGAAGGGCTGAGTGTTTTGGCCAGCCCCAAAGGGCTGTCATCCTCGGCTCTGCTCAGCCTCTGGCACTGTGCTTTGGAAGGGTTGGCTCTCCATCTCCTCACGGACATGTCCCAGCTGTGCCCGTGGCCCCTTGATGCCCACGGCACCAAGGGTACACTAATGCTCTGGCACACCAGGCTGCCCCAGGCTGGGGGTGCACCTCAGCTCAGTTTCCCAAAACAGTGAACCCCCTTTCACCTGCAGCAGCCCTCATCACCTAACTGCACCCTCCTCGCTTCCGTATTGCTCTTGTTGCTAAACCGGTCAGCAGTGGATTTCTCTGGGGAAGAAAACATCACCCTTGATCCTCATGGCTAAGCTCAGCGCCTGGGTTGTTTCCTGCTGCCTGCGAGTTACGCCAACTGCAGCAGAGTCTGCACCGGCCCTGCTCGCTGCTCCCTTGTTTGCACCAGATCAGAGTCCGTGGGCCCTTGTGCTGTTTCCACCTGTCTGAGCTGGCCTGTGAAAGCCCAACATTGCGGCAGGAAAGACTGGGGCTTTGCAAGCTTGAAGGAAAGATGAACCTGAGCTGGGAGGACGGTGCAGCTGGTTTACAGGAGTGATGTGCTCAGGCTGGACCACAGCTCCAGGTTGTGGCTGTCCCCTCGCCCTGGGCCAGAGGAGCCCCCAACACCCAGGAGCACCCAAAGGTGACTGCAGGGTGGGAGGGATGTGGTGCCAATGTGTGTGTAGGCTCCAGGGGTGAGCCCCCTTTCCCCAGCTGCCGGAGACCTGGCCCTGTGCTCCAGCTGTGCCCAAAACCCAACTGGGTCCTGCATCTCACCCTCTACT
>NW_009714902.1:0-209 GCF_000703405.1 Apaloderma vittatum
TGTAGCCCCGGCCGCGTGCGTGTAAGCGGGGTGTTGTTTGCACAGCGGGTGTGTGTTGCTCTGCGCACGCGCGTGTGAGCGGCTGGAGGTTGACGCCCGGGCGCGGGTGACGCTGTGAGTGTGCGAGCAGGGTGTAGGTTGCGCCGTGGGCGTGCAAGGGGGGGCGCGACTTGCACAGCGTGTGTGCAAACGGCTGGAGCTCGCCCCGT
>NW_009714902.1:623-842 GCF_000703405.1 Apaloderma vittatum
TGTGCAAATGGGTGTAGCTCGCCCTGTGCACGCATCCACCGGCTGTAGCTCACACCCTGCGTGTGCAAACAGCTGTAGCTCACTCCCTGCACGTGCAAACGGCTGTAGCTCGTGCTGTACACACATCCACCAGGTGTAGCTTGCACAGCGTGCGTGCAAACGGCTGTACCTCGTGCTGTGCACTCGTTGACCGGGTGTAGCTTGCACCGTGGGGTGTAG
>NW_009714903.1:0-13586 GCF_000703405.1 Apaloderma vittatum
TACCGGGGGGCCGGGAGCTTGCGGAGGACTGTGGGGAACGACGCCCCCCGGCCCGTATCTGGGCCTTCTCGCGCCCCCCAGCTCCAGGTGCGCGGCGGGAAGATGGCCGCCACGGCCTGTGTTGGCGTTGGGATAAAGCCGCCTCTGTGTGGGGGAAAAAAAGCCAAACAAAACAAACAAGAAACAAAGCCAGCGGTGCTGCTGGTGGTGGTGGTCCAGAGTGTGAAAACCACAGCATGTTACTTGAGCTGGAAGCCAGTTTGAGAAGGCAAAGTGCAAACCAAGCTGGGTTTTCCACAGGAGGGGCGACAGCAACCCATCACCTCGGCTTTAAATGCAGCCCCCCGGCTCTTCTGCCCCTCTGCTCCCAGACAGGCCAGAAGCTGTGCTGCGCTTCTGCACCGGGCAGGCCCGGCAGTGGGCCAGGGTCTGTAGGAACAGGCATTTCTCCTGTGGCCGTGATGAGCAAAGAGGAAAAAAAAGTGCATGAGGAGCACCTGATCTATTCGCATCCTCATTTGGAATCAAGTGTGTAATGACAAGGTAGAGAGCCGAGCTTCGCTTCTGCTTTACGTAATGCTGCAGAATTTATCGCAGCTTGGCTTCTAGATGATTGCAGTAAAGGCAACCAATTATCCCAGGGGGCATTTGGAATGCAGAAGACATCTGGAAATTGAAGATACACCCATTGATTATCTACTATGGATGGAGATGGTGGCTCTGTGACTGACACTGCCAGATTTGTGCAGTGCTAGGTCAGCTGGCATCACACAAAGAGTCAGCCAGCGATTACAGCTACGCCAGGTTGACCTGAGGACAGAATGACCCTTTTGATGGCATTTCCCTGACTTGTCACTTGCAGTCCCACGCTGCCTCCAGTCCTATCCCCTCCCCATTCATTCCCCCTGTGCACTGTGGAATGCCATCTTTGTTATGCCCTGTGCCTGTTATTAATCAGCTCTAAGGGGACAAACTTCTCTTCTTCGTGCTTAGTCACTGACATAGAATAAATTTCCTGGCAACAATACCTACATGGTGCCACTGACATCAGAGCTTTGTATGATTTTCCCGTCCCCTCCTCAAAACTGCAACAGTATACAGAACACCCAAACAGGGAAAGTTATTTCTGCCGTGTGCTGGTAATGGTTAGGAGGGCTACAGTGTAGCTAAAGGTTTAGCAAGGGCAGCTGGCAGCATCTCCAGCTTTTCTGTGGGATGACAAAGCTGTGCGCTTCTATTCCGCACAGCGTCCCGGTCTGTGAGGAAAGCAAGGATGATGCACGCGTGAGAGAATCTGCAGCAGAGGGAGAACTGTGAGCAATGGAAGACTACACTTGCGATTATCCCCGTGGATCATAACCTTCACCTGCTGAGGAAGATACTTTCAGATATGCTGTCTAACATTTAACATTGCTAATTTCATAATGAGTTACAGTCTTCTAACAGGTGCCATGGGAACAGGCAGTCCCCTTCCTGTCAACGCTGGGACTCTTCTGACTCTGGAGAGAGCTGGTTCACAAAGCTAAACCAGCAAATACTAGCCCTGGAAAAGGCAGCAAATGGGTTTCTGCTGGTTTAACTCTCTGAAAACCAGCTTGTAGGGGACTAAAACCAAGGGTTAGTGCTGGACAGAGAGGAGACGGAGAGGCTGTTCATTTTAGCAGTGTGAAACTGCAGTCAAGAAAGCACTGTCCTTGTTACTGCAGGGCAGTGATATCCCCTCTGCATCTCATTTTCAGTCAGAAGGGGCTCCAGAAGACAAAACCCACTCTTTAAAAGGTTCCTGTGTTACCCAAGCACGTTACTGACAAAAAGGTCTCGTGCTCTTTCACTCACATATGCTTCCCCCACGAGGGTCATATGCAGGCGTATCTGTTTCCTAGCCAGTTCCTCCGAGTTTTCAGTTCACAGGAAGAAATGTTTCTCCCTTTGGCTTGAGGCTGTCTGAAGACCACCTAGGACTTGTTCATACTCTTGCTGCTGGCCAGCCTAGTGGTGTCCACACCCCGACCTTCCCTGCAGCTCTGGGGGCTGACGTATTTCCATTACTGTTAGATTAAGCGTAGCACTCTTAGAGACAGCAGCAATGAGGGCTCAAGAGCTGCTTTGCTAAAGTCTCAGGGAGAAGGCAAAAAACTAAATAGAGAATTTTGATTTTCTTCAAAATATTTGGAGGAAGAAAATGGAAACTGATCTAGAAATAATAGAACAGCAGACATTCAGAAATAGTCTTGTCACTGGGTTTTTCTGTTTTCCCACATTTCAAGAAAGCTCAACTTTTCAAATTGCTCAAATCCAAATACATTATCTGGTATGTGCAACGAAGTTTAGGTTAGTGTTTTTATGCTGAATTTCTGCAAGCCGCAGAAGGCCAGATGGCACCTGGTCCGACATGAAACTTACAGGTACAAAGTGGAAAAGATTTTTTTTTTTATCCTTGCCTTACGATATTTGAATTATCAAAACGAGCTGTTGCCAGCTCAGTGTATTTAGCCATAGACGCTGGACGTGAGGAAATCTCACAACACTGGTGAGAGCGAGCTGTAGATGCTCCAAAACCACTTTACTGGGTCAGAGCTATTTGGAGGGTAACAGGAGAGCTTCTTAAGGATCATGTGTCCTTCCTTCTCAGGCCTTTGCTGAAAGCCACCTGAGCCCCTTTCTGATTTAGCTCAAAGTCAGATGTACCCCCGAGTGCGACCACTGCCCCCACTTGCTGTTACGTTTCCAAGCAGCAAAAATCAAACCACGTCTTTGTTTTGACAAACCATCTTCTTTGTTTATGCAGACCTGGGGACAAATATTGGCAACGGTTTTTGTTTTCAGCAGATGGCAAACCCTGATCATGCCGCATCATCTTCACCTTTTGCTTAAGTGAGACATGGTATTCTTCTTAAAAAGGGTGTGAAGAACATAGGTCATAATAGGGGAAGGACAGGATGAAGAAAGTTCACATACTCTCAAGAAGCCAGCACTTTTAATCCTTAAGAAACTCCCTGAAGTAACTAATGAACCATCCCCTAGAAATCTCAGGCACCATCCTGAGTGCCTATCTTTGTGGCAGTGCAGTGATTTTTGGATTGGCAGTCTTATCTTCAAAGGCCAAAAAGGCAGTGGAACAAATTATTTAATCATCAGTTTATAAACACGCTTCCCCAGTAAACTAGTAAGTCGCTTGTGCCAACAAGGCAGGCAAACCAGAACAAGCCATTTCAAATTACTCCTATACTCCTTGTTGGAATAACCAAGCTAGCGGGCAAGAGGAAAAAAAGAGAGATATGTTAAACCTGACTATAATGAAGATTTTAGACCTTGTTCCTTAAGCAAACAGAAAAATGCCAAGGTAAAAATCACTGTAGGCTGGAAGCACAACTTTTACAGAGTTTCCATTTGAAACAGCTCCTTGACAAACTTTGGAACAATTCTTTTGGGGAGTCAGGCATCTCTGCTTAGCACAGGGCCGTTCAACACCTGCATGAATAATTTGTAAAGCACAGGAGAGCAGGCAGTGTTAAGACATGCAGCTGGGAAGAGTTTCAAACACTCTGAAGACGAGAACAGAAATTCAAAATGAATCTCAGGAACCAACACCCCGACAGCTGCCACACTGTTCATGAACAGCTCCAAATATTTCCTTTGCATCCACAAATGCTGGAAAAGTTGCTTAAATGAAACATAAGATTCAGCAGATTTTGACTCATACTATCCTTTCTGCAAGAAGCGCTCCGTCAGGGTGTTTGGTGCCACACAGTGCTCTCACCTGCAGGCATTCAGAAGTGATTCCCAACAGCAAATACAGAGGTGGAGGTGGGACAGGCCCCAGGGTGCAAGAGCTGTAAGATTTCATACGCATCTCTTAATCCTCAAGCAGGTCAGCGTTACCAAACCTTTGCCTCCTTCAGCAGTTTACTAGCATGGCTGGTTAGGCTTTAAGTTTCTAGCCAGGCACTAGGTTCCCATGGAGCAGCTTGGTATCTCAGGCTGGTTCCCGGGTTAATTATCTTCCATCCTGCTAACCCAGTGCCAGAACTTAATTAAACTTCCAGCCTCGGAAACAGGGCGTTCCTCTGGCTCAGAGTTTGGGCACAAGGACCGTCACGAGGCAGAGCTGCTGCCCGACATGCCCACTCCAGACAAGGCGGCTGCTTGATTCCAAAACCTTTCCCCATCAGCACCTTCTCTGTCCCGGCCTTGCCAGTGAAAATAAATTCTTTGTTCAAGTACTTTTTGGGCTTTGCTCATAAGCACGATGGCCAGAGAGCCTCCTGCTTAAGTCACATTTTAAATTGTTTTAGTGAGATTAAACACTCTGGGGAAGAAGCATGTTTTCTATTCGTTCTTTTCCCCAGACCCCTCAGAGGCAGGTATTTCACCTATTGCTCTAAAATTAAGTGTTTAGCCACCACAGTGTCCTGACCTTGTACCTGCCCACCACAAAGGACATGATTAGGCAGATCTCTCTCCTATTTGGCACCATTTCTGTGGCTTTGAAGCAACCAAGGGACGGCTCTTGCAGCCCCCTGATCTGCACAGCACATCAAATAAAACCACATCAGGACTTATCCTGCTACGTGACCCTCCAGCATCCCCAGCTGCTAATTCCCGGCACACGCACCAGCAGAAGAGTTTTGTTTTGTTACCGGTGTCAAACTCAAGCATGGGATGGCACGTAGGGTAACCAACAGGCACAGGCCATTATTCCTGGCAGGCAGAAAGCTGGAAGACAACGGCTCTGGCAGGCCAGTCCATCACTCTGTCTCATCCTGTCTCACCACCACTTCCTGCCTTTGCAGGAAAGCACATCCCCTCCTCAGCAGACAGGCAAGTCGAGAGCCCGGGCTTCTGCTGCTCCCTGGGGGAAATTAATTCAGTTTAACAAATCACATCATAAGGAGTGGATTTTTTTCTGTTTAACCCGCATTTGCCTTTCAAAATTCCTCCTGTCACGTTGAGTTACAAGCCCTTGAAGTAGGCTAAAGCCTCCTTTTTCCTCCCTGGGGATCATTCCCTTTGGATGGCAATATCAGCCTTTCTTAGCTGTCCCTGCTCAGCTGAGATACACACATTCATCCCTTTTCATCTTTTCTTGTAAGTCCTTCCAGCTTCTGATCATTCTGTTGCTCTTGTGTGACCTTTCTTCTGTTTTCCTGCCTCTCAGGCTTAGCCGCAATACAGCCAATTAAAATAACAAGTATCACAATGCTCAAATATGTGACTGCTCCCCTCTGTGCCTCCCACCCCTCCTGCCCATCTGCTGGGGACTCTAACCTCCTCGCAGAGCCTAGGAGGCGCTTTTTTTGCCTTTTTTTTTTTTTTTTTTCCCAGGCTGAATCTGTGTTACAAGGCTGATGAACCTCTGCCGCTCTGGGCTGTGCTGCTGAGAGAGGAAGGAGAATGGACTCCCTGCCTGGTGAAAAAAGCTCTTCGTGACCCCAGCTTAGCCACCCAACTGAGATGGAAACGTGGGCACAAGGCTCAGGCAGCAGCTTCACAGCAGAGGAGAAGAATGACACAGGGAAAACGCCGCCAGGCTTGGCCCTTGGGACATAACACTCAGGGAAACTCAGCCCTCCGGACAAGTGCACTGGGGCTTCCTTTAGTCCTAGTTTGGGTTTTCTTCCCAAACCTAGAAGAAAACAAAAAAAAAATTAAAAATTACTTTTTTCATTTCATTCCCTATTTAAAGACAGATTTTAAGCTTTTTTGGTTTACCTAATTATTTTCACATTCAAGGAATAAAAAAGGGTGGCTTTGTAGTTAAACCATCAGGTACCCTGATTGCAAAGCTAAAATTAGCCATGGCTGTGTGACAGCTGAGTGCTTCATGACCTCTGCTTCCTGCTCTAGTAGCTAGGTGAAAATTCAGATGAAAAAGATCTGCCTTGTGTGCCTGTGAAGCATCAGCCACAAGACAACATCACACAGATGTCTGAAAGGAAGAGTAAAGACCAAATGGTTACGCTCCATTTTTGTTATACATGTTTTTAACTTCAACAGCTAAATGACGTACTGGCTCACAGCTGCTCTATTTAAAGTTTCATTGATCTTACTCTGCTGGGAGCTTATAATGAATACCAGACCCCATATCCATAATACTTTCTATGGAGGCAGGCAAAGGGATAACACTTAAAACAAGGCAAGCTTTCTTAGGGAAGCAGTGAAGGGAGGGAACCCCCCTCAAGTATTAATATCTCCCTGTTACCTCACTAGACTAAAAAGGAGGCACAGAGAAGTTTTAAATAACTTTAGTTTTGTTTTGTTTTGTTATAGGACCCAAAGGAATAAGAAAAACATTTTTGGACATTTAAAAGAGGGAAGAAAAAAAAATCATATTTTAAGGCTTTGAAAATTTCAGGAGAAACTGCAACAGCTGCCCAGAAGAACGTCATGCCTGGAGAAGTTGTTTTCTCTCATGTGAGAGAACAACTGCAGGTCGCTCCGGCAAAGCAAGCAGCCACCTCCACTAACTGCAGACACCAGCCACAGAGATTTATTTTCCTAATGACCAGTAGGTCCCATAAACAAATCCCACACCCTGGCACTGAAGAAATCAGCAGGGTTTTGTACCACAACACGCTAAAAACCAAAACATGTTCCACAATCAAGTCTGCACACTACACCTTAAAACCAGTCAGCTTCTTGGCTGCCCCAGAGTCTAATCCGGGGCGGGGATCCTCATTCCTGGCCTAACGTCCACCACGGTTTAGTGGTCATTGTAGTGTTGGGCTGACAGTTGGGCTTGATTGTCTTAGATATCTTTTCCAACCTTAATGATTCCATGGCTCATTTAGATGCTTTTATCCCTGTGCCAGCACTCTAGTTGCTAAAGCAGATTTGTTGTGACTTTGATTTCTTTTTTTCCCAACAGGCACCCATCCTTGCAACCCCCCTTTTACCCAGCGAGTGCCACGCCATGAGCTGTGAGGCGGTAGCACCTCGGCGAGGCGGGGAGCTTCGAGGCCACGCAGGAAGCCGTGGCCGATGCTGTCACCTCCTCCGTGTCACCACCCCGAGCCGGGCTCGCAGGGCTGGCGGGCACTAGGTGGGGGTGTCGGACCACGGAGGGGTGGCTTTGGCAAGGAAGGTTTTGTAGAACCGTCCGGGAAAGGTTTTAAAAACAAAGACGGAACAGGAGGAGAAATAGAGGAAAAAACATTTACTCTCCCTGGACCTCTCACAATTGTCTGTGCCGCTCGCAGGAGGGAAAATACAAGGTGTTAATCCTTGGCTCTCAATTCACAGGGTCCAGCATCAGCCCAACAACTGATTGACTAACGCACTCTGTTCCCTGTTGCACTAATAAGCAAGAAAACCTCATTCCAGCTCCTACAGGCATCCCAGCACCACGAGCCCCTGCAGCCAGACGCCTCCCCCGCTCCATTCAGCTGCATTGTTTACCACATTGTTCTGAAATTCCTGGTTTTGCTGCCAAAACTCAGCAAAGAAGAGAGCAAACCTTCCTGCATGACTCTCCCAGAGTCCCCTTTGACCTGTTTGAGACTGGAAATGGCAGGACCTCCACTTGATTCCCCAGGGCTTGGCCCTGATTTATCCCAAACCCCGTTACCACAAGCCAGAATAAGTGAGAGCGATGGTGTAGCAGGTGTTGCCACGATGGGGAGAATCAATATCTCTGAATTACCATTTCCATCATTCCCTTCGGGCACAGCCCACACGGGAATAAAGGGGCCATCCCTTGGCAGGAGGTGGGGTCACCACAGGCCCTCAGAGTGAAGCAGAGCTCTGGAAGAAGACATGCTGAAGGTTTCCCCACCTGCAACACAGCCTCTGGTATGACCTGGTGAAGGTTACTTCAGCTTTCCGTGCTTTATTTCCCTCCTCATCACACCAATATAAGCAGGCACAGCGTGGGCCTTCCCACCCATCAAGATTCCATGAGGATAAATTCCCGGCTATTTGCAAGGCTGTTGAAAAAGCACCGAAGAAGCACCAAGAGAAATATTGAACCATTTCAGTAACAAATCAACTATTTTAAGGCTTCTAATCTCTGATATTCTGTGATTCTCTGATTCCCAGAGGAAGCAGTGGTTTGGAGACAAGTTATGTTTATGAGGGGAGATGATATTTAAAGGCAAATATTATATGCTTTCTAAATATGGGTAACACATTACCCCTTCTTAAGGAAGGGTCTACCTGACAGGCACAGCCAATGCAGAAGCAAATCCAGCTGTGTGCCAGCTGCAGCCAGAGAGCAGCAGCAAGGGGAGGGACACCTGCCTGCTGCCAAGGCCTCCTTGAGGCTCTCTGGTATCCAAGAGAACACTCCAGCCCATTATGGCTCCCTCCTCTTTCCCAGAGTGCACCAGCCCTGCGCACAGTGCAGCACCTGACTGCCCCTGCTGCGCCAGGGCTGCTGGGAGGGTTGTTGGGCACGTGTGGGGACAGGGAGACCACATCCACCCCATGAGGTGGGTCTCCCAGCCTCGCTTGGGATCTGCAGGCCTGGCGGACAAACCCCTCTTTCCCAGGCAGAGCTCCTAAACACAGCTCGGCCTCAAATGTCACCCCCTAACATAGGGCCAAGGAGATCTGAGCAGCCCACCTGGAGAAGCAGAGAGGGAAACAAGGGTGTTTGCGTCCTGAATGCCAATGTGTTCACACCAGTTTGTGTCCTCCTCCCCCAGATTTTTTTTTTTTCATGAACCTAACATGAAAATGCCTGAGCTGTGTCCCACAGACCCACCATGGGCCCAGCATGAGCAAGATAAAAGAGAGCTGCCACAGGACAACCACCTTGTGTCAAGGTATCCTCAGGGCTCCTTAGCTCTGCCGTGTCACAACCCAGGTCTCACTGAAGGTTAAGGCGAGGAGTTTGCTGGTCAACACCAGCCTCCTGCAAAAGGGAACAGAGAGAACCTGGAAATCCACTGTGTGCATTTGCCCATCCCTTCCTCTGCACCCCAGCACGCCAGCTCTGTATCAGGAGAGAGATAGTTGCAGTTTTCCCCAAGTGTCAGAGCAGATGAGGGCTGGGGGCGGGTGCATAGCCTGCTGGCATTCTGCTTTGGGGATGGGGAATTGTGACACCCTTAAAAAACAGGTCAGATGTTGAAGGGCTGTGAATGCAAGGGAGGTTCCAGCAGGAGCAAGGCTACAGCACGTTCAGGGTCAATTCAATAAGGCAATCCCACCGCAAAGCTTTCCAGAGGTGGCAAGGAAAGGCCCCAACTGCCCTCAGGCCTGTTAAAGAGTTAAAGCGCGTGGTTGGAACGGGGCTGGTGTGCCCGTGGCTTTGTGTTCCCAGGAAATCCACATGTACAGAACATCCTGTCTGGCAGCCGGGCAGTGCAGAACACTGCCTGGCAGGACGCCTGGCGAGGGCAGGAGCCCATCTGTCCCCTTTTCCTGAGCAAGTTGCTCAAAGCAGCTTTGTGACAGGGTCAGCATCTTTGCAGCGGGGCTGTTTCTCTGGAAGCTGAGGTGTTCCTACATGCCCTGGCCTTTCCGCCCTTACCTTAAGGAGGATTTCCCAGAGCATCCACCTCAGGCTGTCTTCTCTCAGACTTGACTCTCACAATCATTTCTCACAGCACAGACCAGACATGACAAATTATTTCCAATGTGCCTAATAGATAAGAGCTGGAGAACAAGAAGCGCACATTCCTGGCTGCCAGAACTGCTGCAGCAGGAGACCCGAGCCCAGTGAAAACAGTAGTAATTTAAAAGCAATTCCCAGAGGCCATGAACTCCCACACAGCAACTGTCTGCTACAGGAGGGCAGGCACTGGCCACAGAGCTCCAGTTTCGCAGTGGCAAAACTCCAGTAAGGTCAGATTACTGTGTGGGAATAATGTAAGGAATAAATGGAAATAGAAGGTAGATGTCACCCCTTCCCTTCCCTTTAATCTGCCTGTTTCTCCATAGAGGATAAAAATCACACACATGAGTATACAGAAATCTCATACCACCTTTAAGGGCTTTGCTTCGAACAATTTGGTCACAAGGATCTCCTCTCTCCTTCCCTTTCCTATTACAGTACCAAGAGATTTCCTTAGAAGAATGGTCATTAGTACGTTTGTATCAAAGGACAGTATTACTTCAGGTCTTTGAAGCAAAGCAAACAGTAGCAATAACAAAGGGCCGCATGGAGCACTGCCGGAACGATGCTAGTCTGTTCCTCTGAAGTTTCTGCTCCTGCTCTCCTTCCGGTGCAGCACGACGTCCCACAAGAGGGAAGAACAGAGCCCGCACCCAGCCTGACCTCTGCACCCAGACCCACATGTTTGAAAGATCTCTCCAATCTCTCCTATGCTCTCCTGCTGTCTGCTTTGGATTCCACCTTCCCTCTAAAAATAACATCTTTTTCCTATACATACTCTTCCCCTAATCTAGTCTCCAAGGTTAACTAGCCATTTTCTATACTCACCCCTTCCTCCTCTCTGAAGTCTTTTCATGCCACACATGCCTCTTCAGACCTTCCTCCCTCTCTCCTCTCCCATCGCTAAGGATGAGCAACCTCCCCCAACTTACTGTTCACAAGGGCCGCACGGATGGATGGGACATCGCAGCAGCTGTCACCTACCGGTGCCGCAATCGTCAACGCAGGTTCCAAGCCCAGCGAGCAGGGGGCTGTAAGAAAGCCATGCAGCAGGTGCTTCAAACGCTGCCCAAAATATATCCTTACACCGAATCCAGACCCAGACCTACTCCCTCGTTTGAGGTCCCCCCCATGGTTTTCATCCAGCCCAAGCCTCCCACCATATTCGTGTGGAAGGCACAGCACTACGATAATGCATTCACTAGTGAGCCGCTAGACTTGCAGTTCAGGAGGCCCAAGCAGTTTAATAAAAAACAAAGAAAAAACCCAAACCGCAAGAGATTGTAGCTTCACTTCAAAAGAATTTTCTTTTTTAATTTAGAAATGCAGTTATATACATAGAACAATTAAATTAAACTTTGTACAAATATTAAAATACTATCTTCACACCCACTGCAATGTACAGGATACCAGAAAATATATATAAAATAAAGCAAAATAAATTCGATTGAGTGACATCCTGCACAGCATTAATTATGGTTTTGTTTTTAAATCCCACATACATATGGAGTACCATTCTGCAAATAATTCCATAGTGGTGCAATTTGGATAAAAAGAAAACACATACAGGAGAGAAGAAAAGATTAATGCACAAAGGCAACCAAGCTTCCCTTGCATTTGCATCAGCAACTACCAGCAGCCTCCCCACTGCGTCACAGGACCTCTGCTTCACAACTTCACTCCGTTTGCTTTTAGAAGGAAACAAATTTTATAACCGAAACTGAATCATTTCTCCAGCAAAACGCAGCTCTGGTGGGTACCTGTGTCCATACACCACCTGCAGAGGGCCGAGCTGGAGGCAGGGCTGGACACAGGGCCCTGAAGACAGTGTGGGAAGCAGCATGCTCTGTCCTGGTGTGGAAGGGCAGGAGGAAGGGATGAGGGATCTGGGAAAAGTTGATTTTGTGTATAAAATTATGCCTTAAAATGAAACTTGCTCTAGGAAGCCTCTCAAAGTGTATCACAGCGAATAAATGTTTTCTAATGAAGTTCTGTACACCAGGCTTTCACAAAGAGCAAGTTCCATCTGCAGTTCTCTGTTAAGGGCTGAAGGGCAAGGATGGGGTGAGGCAGGATGTGCAAATTGGATGGGATTTATTGCATTTATATACAGAAATGAGAAAATGAAATTGATTTAATTAGTTATCTGAATAGAGTAATAAGGCAGATTTATTTATTTTTTAAACAACTGCTCCCAGAACAGTAAAACCAGGTTTTTCAAGTATGTTCTAAAAAGGTCAGCAAGGAAGTCTCAATGTTTCCAATCAGCTGCATGCTACTTATTCTCTTCATACAGCAAGTCTATCCCTGTCTGCTAAATCATCGAAACAAAGAAGCTTCCTTACAAACTGGCCACAATTGCATTAGCTCATTAGCCTGCAGTAATCCAGTTTTCAGTTACTTCTCTTCCTTACCCCCTTCCCTGTGTTCCCTCTTCTATGCTGCAGATGATTTAAGCACCCCAAATCATTCCCAACGGCTGAGCCCGTCGCTCTCTTAGCCCCGCTCCTCAGCACTGACCCAGGTCATCCACCTCTGGGAGCATCTTAGGATGTTTCCTCCCAAAACACGTGCAAGAGATTTCCTCCTAACACACCTGACTCCTCCATGTGCTGAAAGGCCAGAGAAAGGCTCCAGCTGCATTAAACAATTCACCACACCAGAGCCAAAAGGCTAAGGAGAAACCTCAGGGGAGACATCCAAGGGGTGAACGAGCAGCGCGCTTGCTGAGTAAACATCCTTCTGCACAGCGAGTTCCCTGGTGGTTAAGGTAAAGAATAAAAATGCATTAAGCTCTTCTCCCTAGAAGGTTTAACTCGGCAACAAGCCCACAGGCTCACATGCTGGAGCGCATCTCCTCACTTCATTTTTTACCTCTTCTGCAGTTAACGATGGAAGATGGGAGCGATTTACAACCAGAAGGCACAACACCAGGTACCTCAGCGATGCTGCTGACCCCCGCCAAGGGGGTAGGGAAGCTCAGACACAACCCAGGCTGGCTCACCGGCTGAGCTAAGCTTCGCCAGATCAGCACATCCTGACAGGAGACTGACCCTGCTTCCCCGGGGGTCACCCTCAGCTTCACTTTCTGATTCTCCCTGGCTTGTCCTGCAATTTCTGAGCTACTGTAAACACTGCAGTAGGTCACATTTGAAGTCAAAAAACCCAACCAAAAAAAAAACCCCAAAACCAAAACCATACACAACTGAAGGGAGCAAGGAGATTTTTCTATTGCACATAATATTCTGAATTTCTGAAATGTCCTTTTTAAAAAAATGTTTAAAAATCTATGAGACTCCAAACACAACAGAAACCTTTAAGATAAGCGCTGTTTTTATTTTTCCCATGTAATTAAATAATTTTGATGTTCTTAAATATCACAGGATCCAGCATGTATGACAGAGCACGACATGATTATGTCGGGAGAGCTGAATAAGAAAAAATGCCTCCCTTTGAATTCTTTTGCAAGACACTGGTGGGAAAAAACGGTAAATGAGGCTGCGGCCACATTAACAAAAACAAAACAAAAAAAGATCTCCTGTGTTACATGTTGCAAGGCTGAGCTCCTGCGCTCCCCACCCAGCACACTGAGATCCAGGCTGCACCTACCCAACAGCCGAGGAGGGCTCACTTTGCTCAGAGGTGACAAATGCTCCTGAGATCGTGCAGCGCTCACGACTGAGGGACCTTTACGCCTCAGCCCTTGGCTCCCATAACTAAAGACAGACCGTACAAAATAAGTTTTATCCTAAATCTCTGCCCAAAAGACTTCCCAATCCTTCAGCCTCCACAGAATTAAAACAAACATGAATGAGCAACAATTACTTGATAATCAGTAAAGTGAGGCTTTGCTCCTGATCCCTCTTGGAAAAAAAAAGTTAATTGCCAGCACACATATCCCAGGTCCCTCCCCAGCCATCCTGCCTCATTTTATAGGAAAATAAACTCTAAAGCTGAGGACGTGGGCAAGAGGAACACAATGCCCCTGAACTCTTTCCCATGTCTCCGCTCGCACCGCTCCTTAGGG
>NW_009714903.1:13617-21697 GCF_000703405.1 Apaloderma vittatum
CACCTCTGCATTTCCCCCCCCCCCCCCTTAATAAATCCGTTTCCCACAATTCTACAAATGAAACTAAATGAAAGCACTCTCCTGTGCAGCTTGTTTCCTTTACAAGAGCAGGGAGAGGGAACGTGCTTTCAGCTGGGAGAGCCGGTGCTTGTCCGGGGCAAGGTCAGGCTTCGGACCAGCTTCCAGCTCCGCTGTAGGATTCTCCTGCCAGCGCGGTGCCAACACTGAGTTAAAGCACCGTCCCTCACAGGCAGACACAGCACGTACCCAACTTCTGCAACTTGATGGCTGAGGGTCGGTTTGAGCAGACAGGACCTCACACACATAAAGAACATCTCCTCCTGCTCTGAGTTGGTTAGGGGGCAGGAAAGAAGTCACGTATTCTTCCCTCTGTGCTTCCTCACCGCTACGCTCGCTCAATCCCTACATCGGCCCCGATAAACCAGCATGAGAGACTATTTGCTCATGCTCACACCATTTCCAAGCTAAGATTTAAATACTGAATATAAATGTTCCCACGCTTATTTTCTAAAGGTCCAACAGCAGATCTGTAAACAACAGCGCTCGAAGCTGAGACACCACAGCCCACTGTAAAATTATGTGTGATTTTCAACATCCAAACTGCACAAAAAAATACCCAAACCGCCCAAATGGGATTTATCAAATCCTTGTGTTAATGCAAGGTAACATGAGCTACATGGAAGGAAGTTTAAAATCCCATATTTTTAAATTAATAACATCTCTCTAAAACAACAACAGGGAAAATAGGATTCTTCCACCCAGCACGTGCTGTCCCACGTGTGCCGGAATTTTACAGCCAATGAGGATGCGGAGCAGCGGGTACCTGGCTGGATACTGAGGCCAATGCCCATTTCTAGGAACAGGAGCTGAGCCACAGTGACTTTATATATGAAGGTGTCATGTCACCTGTTACCAAGTGCTGTGACTGTATGTTCCTGGAGCAAGAAGGATGAGGATGGTGAAGATGACAAACCAAAAGCAAAGCAGCAAAGGCAGCATCACTATTTACCTGTACATTACCACATGATGTGTAAGGCCATGACATTTTGTTCCTTCAGCTCAAACAAAAATTTAGCAGCTTCTCACAGGGCAAACACTTCCCTGGTTACTCAAAAACAGTTATGACAAGGTACATGCAATCTAAGAAGCCAAGTGAATCCCATCCAGACCTCCCCAGTGAAGAACCTTACAACCACCACCACAACACTTCTGTGACTGGATCACCTATCCCAGATGAATGTGGCTTCCTGCCAAAAAAAAAAAAAAAAAGAGTCCTGCTAACAGCAATGGGGATATTCTGACCTGCTGGAGGTAACTGGGGGAGGGAGCAGAGGTATGTATTTTTTTTTTCTTTTCTTTTCCCTGCTACTGGAACTTGAAACAACCTTCAAAACTCAGGTTCAAGAATAAGCTATGGTGTCTTCCAATGTAGCAAACCTCCCCTCACGGCAACAGACACCCGCGTTGTATTCAGGGGAGACTGGGTAAGTGCTGCTCACCCTGGCCACGCAGCCAAAGCCCTCCTCCGTGCGCTCACTGATGCCCTGCAGGATAACACGGCAGACTCATGCTGTACGAAGCCAAGAAGACAGACTAGCCTCTGAGATGGCAGCTACCAAGGTACCAAGCATGGCTGGAAAGGTAATTTTTGGGATTGCACCAATGGCACCAGACATTCACTACCTCCAGGTTATTTTTTTCTCCTCTTGACATTTTCAAACACCTGGAACACTTCCAGATTATATCTCGAAAGCGTTACCTTGACTTGAAGATGTGACCAAAGGAACCTAAGCTTTAGTGCAGAACCACCATTCCTGAAAAAACTTTGAGACACACAGCTTATTCAGAAGAACACGGCCACAAATACTGGTTCCAGTCCTGATGCCTCACTAAATGGGGCTAATTCATGGCTAACACAAGGCTGGTTAACTGCAATCACATCCTCTGAGCTTTCTGGACCCTGCTAACCACTGGCCATTCTCCAAGGCTCTTCTACAACCTTACACCAGGAGCTGCTCTGGCACAGGATCAAAGCTGAAAGGGTTGTTTTATTGGCAGGACAGTCCCAGCTTCCAGAAATGGCATAACCGAGTGGGCTGCACGGGTAGAAAAGGAAGGAGAAGACAAAAGTGATTTTCAGAAATGGACTCCTGCAGAGATGGTGTTTGAGAAGGGGGGCAGAGGGCATTCCCACACATTGGATTTCTCAGCCTGCAGCGCTCTAGCAATTCTCAATGAGCTGTTACTGCACAGCACAGTCACCACACAGCCCATCTCATCCGAGGTGCTTCTGGACATCAGCTGCCCCTCAGCTAGGATCCCTCCCAAGCCCAGCTTCAATCCCAGCGAGGCGTTTCATCCTGCCCTACCATGAAGAGGATGCTGGAAGAAGAGCCTACCTAACACATATATGTATATATAAACTGTGTCTGTACCCAGGGAGCGAGCGGCTCTGGCCCCTGCTCTCCGGGCAGCAGAAGGGCTAGAGAGGCCGATAAGCTGCAACAAGCCGGCGTGAGGAGGAGAAAGGCACGAGAAAAGAGCAGCTCTTCAGAGACTGCCATCAAACATCTGGCTGGGGGAGAGGAGCGCTCAAATCCACTCTGTTCCTTGAGCCCCTACTGCTGATGCAAGGGGGAAGCCAGTGCTGCACCAACTTCGCTGGTGCATCCAGGAGGCAACCTGGCGACATCCTTTGGATCTTCAGCTGAGGGCGTCTCTGCTTGGAGGTAATCCAGGGCACAGCTCGCGAGGACGGGGAAGGCTGCACAGAGTGCTTCTGTCCCGAAGACAGAGGGAGGGAGAAGAGAAAGAAATCCAAGAGGGAGAAGGCTAGACAAACACAGCAGGCCTCATGCTTCCTTCAGTAAGGGAATATCTGAATGGTGAGAGAAAAGAAAAAAAGAAAAAAAAAGTAGTCAAACTTCTGCAGTTCAATGCACACCAGAAAAACTACTCTTGAAAGCAAGACAGGCTCCCACTTCCATCATGTGATAATGCAGTGTCCTCCTGTTGTCCTTACACAGCAGAAGGAACCTCAGGAAGACTCTGTTCCAACCTGTCCCTGTGAGTAGGACTGCTGCCAGCTCCAGCCTTGAAAAATCCACGAGGACAGAGATCCTCATCACTTCTCTGAGTGCCAGTCTGGCCCTGCACTACCCTCCTAGTGCAAAACATTTTCTTAATACTCAATCTGAATCTGCCAAGTTACAGCTTGTGGCTGTTGTTATCATCTGGCTGAGTAGGCTCCGCAGTCTTTTCAACTCCCTGTAAAGTGAGCGTAGTCAATTGTTGGATTCTCTCTCAGCTGTACTTCACCAGATTAAAGCAGCCCAGCTCCCTCAGTCACCCCCCACAAGCCCCGGGCTATCTTGGCAGGCCACCAGCATAACCTGTCCAGTTTCTCCACATCTCTCAAACTCGGGGTTCCAGAACAAGATACTCCAGTAAAGCCTCACCAATGTTGACTAGGTGGAGGTAATAACTTCCCTTAAAAATTACAGCTTCCTTCTTTCCCATGACCTCATCAATGTTTTAGTTCCTTGCAGTGGCCGAGACATGTTTCTTAGAGCGACAGGGATTGTTGGAAATACAAAGCTCACACTTGCCCTCACTCACCTTGAAGAAATGCAACCTCCTCAACTTTGAGCCATAAGCAGAAGCTTTATGGTCACCTGTGGCCAGGGACAATTTGTGACCTTACAATGAGCTCAGAGGCATCACATGTACCCAGGCAGTGATAAAAATGACTCAGTGTAGAAGCAGCATCCACCGATTTCTACACTGCAGACATCTTTTTGTTAAGCTTCACTTCTGGGTTTCCACTGCCTACCTTCATGCCCATCTCAGGACACATTGTCATTTCCACCCTTTAGTGAAAATCCCCTTGAACTTTTTTTACTGCAAGGGTTCTGGGTGGCATGACTATGACTGTAGGGCTTGACACCACTGAAAGGAGAAGTTCTGCCCTGAGCTATTTACAAGCCAGTTATACTTCTTGTCCGAGACACAACAGAACAGTAGTGAAGAAGCCAAGATGCACTGACTGTTTAATGGGTTTAATCCCCTGCCCTGCACACCAAGTTCAAGAAATATCCCCTTCAGGTCTTCTCAAACACCAAAGCTGCAGCACTGCATACCTGAGGCAGTAAGCTGCTTACTATAACAGTCTAAAAACAAAGAAGCCCAAACATCACAAAAGGGTTTGTATTATCCTCTCACTCCCACCAACTTGTTTTCCACAAACACAGCTATTTCACTGCGTTGGCACTATGATGCTGGAGGCTGCCTCTCTCTGCAAATCCTTTGCTAAGAAAACAGGAGCAAGCAGCAGTCCCCCAGCAATCTTTCCAGACTGCCCTAGCTTCCAGTCTGAGAGAGCTGCATCCTTCAGAAGAAGGTATTAAACACTGCTTTCAGATCCAAGTTGTGAAATACTGTGAAATATGCCCCAGACTGGGACACTCTTCTCAAAAGGCCCTCTGGTGCCCAGCATACCTAGGGGTACTCCTGCCCATTTACATCTCAGGTAGTGAACTACTGAACCTGCTCTTACAAGGGTCTCATTCAGCGCTCCTTGCCCAGGCCACGTACCGTCTGTGTATTCCTCGGAGGAAGTGAGTGATAAAAGGCTCTGTATGTCACTGCTTTCCGAATCTTGGACCTCTTTGTGTACAGGTCTACTGCCAGCCATGCCAGCTACCCAGGAAGAGGTAGCAGCCTGATGCACAAGAACAGTTTCAGAGCGTTGAGAGCCACTGGCTTCACACAGTCCAGAATGTCCAGGGGCTTCATCTTCTCTTTCAACGCTACTGTGAGCCCCTTGGTCTTGCTGCTGCATATCTCTGGCTCCGTTCTGCCCAGCTCCCTCTGAGAGCACGATCTGCACTCGCGAGTCTGAGGGTGGGATGCAGTTCCCCGTGCTGCCATACACCGCTTCTTCATAGGATGGCAAAGCCACTTGGACACCATCCACCATGATAGAGACCTGATCTCCAGACACGCCTTGGTCTCGCCTCAAAAAAAAAAAAAAAAAAAAAAAAAAAGAAGCAAAGAGGGAAGGGGAGGGAAATAAAATTTAAAACACCTAAAAAAAAAATCAAGTTGAACATTTATATTTTTATATATATGTTATCGAGAACTTCAATAACCCCCACAGCAGAACTCGAATGCTCACCGTTGACTTATTTATGGGAGGACAGACAGGAATATGAATGGTGGTTTAACGAGGTCAAGCAAGCGTAGCCTTGCAGCCTTGCTGTGAATTGCCATAAACATGAGCAGGGGCCGTAATTCACAGTGCCCGATGGATTTAGCAGCAATCCCTGAAAAGGTTACAGTGTTTCCCACCTCACCTGATTCCACAGCGAAATGTGACAGATCAGGACCCAGAGCCTTCTGCTGTCACAGCAGGCAGACGAAGAGCTCTGACCACCGCTGATTGCTGCGTGTTACGCTGCTAAATTCTGCAACACCCAGCACTGCCTGTTCTGCCACCTTTGCTGCTGGCGAGATAACCTCTGGCAGGGTGGGGCAGACAGCTCTTAAATTGGCACAGTGCGAACCACCCAGGCTCCTCAGGCAGTCCTGACACTGAATTTTTCTTTTCCCGTCCTCTGGACTTCTTCAGAGAAGGGCAGACTCCAGGGCATCATCTCTCCACCTCCCCACTGCCAGACTGACAGGTCTCTGCTCTTATTTAAGGAGCACCAGCAGTGGGCTCGGAAGAGAATGTCCACAGTGACTTTGCAGCCCTCAGCTGGCAGCTGTGTTATGGCTGGGTCCCTCCTCTCCGGCACAAACCCAGGTCAGAAGGGCTCTCCTCCCGCAGCAGGGAATGGTGGCGGATTTGCACGTGTCTCTAGTCAGTAAATTCACCTCCCTAGGATCTCACAGACTGGAGGAGATGCATACATATATACCCAAATACTTTGGTAGTTATCCAAGGCCAGAAGAGGCAGGAGACTGGTCTATAGCCAGGCCAGTAGGGTTCATAACCTTTCACATTCAAAGCCAAGGAAAAGGAGCAAGGAAACCCCTCTGATGATGGCATGTTAGAAGGGGGGCTGCAGCTGCAAAGAACCAGGATGCCTCTGAGCCCCTCCAAAGCCCCACTACCCTTACCTGCTGTGATGGAACGACTTCAGCTTCGGCTGCAGCAACACGAACAGCACAACTAAGAGCAGGATCAGGGCGACGGAGCTGGCTGTGGAGGCTACTATGGACAGTGTGGGTACTCCGATTGTTGGAGGAGAGTCCTTTTCTACAAAACCAAGAGGAACACAAGGTAAAAATGATGCACTCCCTTAAACTGCTGCCATAGGGAAGAAAAAATCCTCCACACTGCTTGCTCTCAGGAGTCACGCCTGAGTCCACACAAGGAGCCCAGATTTCCTGTACAGTCAAGGAACAGCAGCTGTCTCTTGCAGAGGACAATTCTAAGCTCAAGATGACACCTCTCCATCAGCTGCAAAGGGAACTGAAAATAAAACGTGCACATGCAAGGGTCCTTTGGAAAAAACAGAAAAGCAGTGCAAGGAGGCCACAGGAACTGATAGATGGTGGTTAGGGGTCATGTTATATATAGATCTGGCTGAGCAAAAGCTAAAAAAAATGTCCTGATGTCACCAGCAAGGCCAATAATTGTCTAGCACAAGAAGCAGTATATTTTTGGCCACGCAATAGGAAAAGTTTCCAAATAGGGAGTTTTCTTGGCTAATGGAACAGCCTCCTAAGGGAACGGGTGGAAGTTACCTGGCTGGGTATATTTAATACGCAGCAAGCATTCCCTTTCTCTCTCACACAAACATATGCCAGGAAACAGAGAAGGAAGGCAGATGTTGCTTCAGGATGCTAAGTTTTCAGCGTTAGACACATGTGCCCCGTTCACATTACTCCTTCTACCATTCCTCAGCTGTGCTGCATGACTGTATGGGAACAAATTTGGCTTTTAGAAGTCCCTCGCAAGACAGGAACAGATTGAGAGTGGAGAGAAGATAACCTGGAGCTGGTATTGCTGATCATTGTGTATCGTGCCTAGAACGCTACACTGGTCCTTTCACCTCTCTAGAGCAAATAACTGTCTGCACATGTGTTGCCTCTATCCCTAATTTATGTTTTTGGTAGAGATCTGAAGAACCGCACCCCCCCGTTGGCAACTAGTGCACATTCAGCACGTTCTTTGAGAGCACGGGTCTCAAACTGCAATGTGGTGCACAACACATGTGCAGATAGAGATGAGGGGAAGAAGAGCATGCAAACAGGAGAAAAAAAGTTGGAGGAGCCACTGTTTTTAAGCCTACAGCGTGAAATCTATACCCAAAATAAGCGTGTAAGCTGGAAATCCACAGTTTGCATTTTCTGTGTCTTCTCCTAGGGTCAAACCTATTGGTTGAGTTGTTTTGAACTTGTTTTCCTGATTTTTTTTCAGAAGCAGCTTGACCTCTCCCCAGAGACAATAATAATGTCTGGCATGTTTTTCCTTATGGCAAATAGGACTGAGTAAGGTTTTCCATTTTCAGCATTACTCAGGGCACTGAGTACAAACAGTGTACTCAGTGTACAAACAGGGGTGCTCCACTTTCAGCATCAGTACATGACGATGTAAAACTGCCCAGGGTACACTCCAGCACCTTCACCACCTTGTGTTACAGCAAGATGCTCACTAACTCAATACAATAAACTGTAAAAAGGCTGACAGGCTTACAGCTACATAAAACATGGGATAACTGCCAGGGATTTCATTCACTTTATATGGAGTAGGTATGATCTTACCTATTACCAATCATTTTAAGACCTACTGCCTTTCTAGAGTCTCCTGCCTCCTTCTCCTCCTTTTATCCCTATGAAAGAGACCCACTAGTTAAATCTCAGCCGTTTCTGACCCTCACCAGTTGTTTCAAAGCCCGTACTGTGAAAATAATGGCTTTTTCACTGGGTCAGACTTTTGAGGCCCCCTATTTTTGATAAGGCAGGATTTTTCATCCTTTGGGGTGCTAAAAGATTCCACTCATCACAACACAATCCCTTCAGCTCTGACCAAGTGCCACCATGCAGGAAT
>NW_009714903.1:21728-66808 GCF_000703405.1 Apaloderma vittatum
ACCCAGGGAATACCACCTGCAAGAGCACAACTTTATCCTCTAGCCTGGCTGCAGCAAGCGGAAGGGAGGCTGCTGTGGAAAGGAAGCTTGTGCTGAATTCGAAAAGTCTCTTCAGAATGTAGTTGCTGCCAGGTAAACTCCCAGTTCCTTTCCTTATACATCATAGGAAAGGGCTATTGGAGTGGCAGAGACCCTGAGAAGATTAAAACTTCCAATTAAACTAACATATTTTGTTTTACGGATTATGAGATTTAATTTCAGCGTGTACTTCTTGCTGACTGGTGGTGACTGAGCAGGAAGACCCTACCAACAAGCCAAGAGAGGAGGGAGTTCTCCTTTTACCCACACGCACGCTTTTAAAACCAGAAGAATCACAGGTAAGAAACTAAGAGCTGCATGATGAACATTTTCCTGCAAACCTTTTTACTTTTCTGCTTTGAACGAGGAATTCCTGCTCAGCTGGGAGAGACCCAGAGAGCAAAAGTTCCCCACTTCCATTTGGAGAGAAGCAGAAATCATTTGTCAGCCATGTCCCTTCCTGCCAGCACAGTGCAGAGCAGCACCACTACACTCTGCCACAGGAGGCCAACAGCTACTCAGCCCCTTTGCAAGGAAGATCAGCACTACACACACATGGACAGACAGGGACACCACTGTGGGAGATGCACTGTCAAACCCATCAGAGGCAAAACCAGACAGCACGGAAAATGCTTCAGTTTGGGCTTCCCCCATAAGTTGCCACCTTTATACTCCTCTCCATGGGTTTTCTCCTTGCATGCAGGACACTGAGCCTGTACCTGACAGGCTGCTATGGAAAAGACTTTTTATTAAAAAAAAAAAGATGTGATTGTGAGCCACGTTTATGAAACTGCTGGAGCAACACGTGGCAGCTGTATGGGCTTCCCCAGCACCACACTGACCCAGTGTTTAAGGACAATCTGAAAAGCCAATGTGAGGGCAATTCTGACTGTCCCACCGGAGTCCAGGAGCACTCACCCGGGCTGAGCCTGCAGCTGACTTCCATGGCTGGGTTCCACTCTCCATTCTTGCAGGTCAGGTATTTATAATCTCCTTTTAGCATGTAGCCTTCGACGCACAGATACTCTATGACACTGCCTGAAGTCAGCGGGTTGTTGCAGGGGCTAGGGTGGCATTTATAGCCTCCATTCTCAGGCTGTGGTGGCTGGGGACAATCTGGAAACAAAACAAAAAATTTCATCATGGAGGATATCTCGAGAGGACGATATCTGTTGCACAATAGATGTGGCACATAGGCAGACTTCTACCTACAAACACCCACTAAATTTACTACCAAAACCAAGAATAAAGCCTGTTACACAACGGCAGAGAATGCTGCTCAGTTTTACCCCTGACACATTTCCTGTGATTGCTAAATTCTGTTTGTTATCCCAGTAGCACAACCTAGCTGGCAGGCAGCAAACTGGGGATATTTTTGAACAGTGACACAACAGAGATTCCACACGAGAGAGGCCCAGAAGATCCTTGGTGCTATCTTTTCCCCACAGCTGTTTCACCAGAGACTGGGGGGAAACCTAATGACCAGGCTTTCCTATTAGCCCAATACAAAAAAAAAGCATGAGACCTCCTACTGAAACGAAGGAAGAATGCGAACACCTCACTGTACTGTGGGTACGATGTCAAGAGATGGAGCTGCCCCGTAAGGCACCTTGGAAGCCTGTAAGAGCACACTGATTTGAGCTATTTCACATGGGTGTATCACCAACAGCATGGGGAACAGAGCATTGCTGCAGTAGGACCAAATACTCTAACCTATTTTTAAAGAGGGACTAATTCTATTACAACGGCACTTCTGAAAATCCCTCTCTCTGCCTACGTAAGTTTGGAGTGCTGAAAGCACTTCTTATTTCTCCTTGCATCTCCCCTATCCTGACTAACGGGTATAGGCAGAGCACATGCCAGAAATATTCTTGTAGAATTTTCTATAGCCATTCAAATAAAACCAACAAACTACAAATGAGGAAACCACACTGAAAACAGGGTATTTGTATTGCTTAGAATTTCCTCTCCTCTGGCAGGTCACAGTGACCTTGTAGAACAGTCCCAACACCCCTCGCTGAGGCCACGTGTCTGCCAGGCTGAAAGAAGGAGGAACACAGCTCCCCAAACTTGACAAAATACATCAGAGACCTCTCCTGAGATATTCTGGGGCATGAAAACCAGCCAGTCCACCCACCTTATTCCACCACAACATGGTGATCCAGGCCTGCCCCTCAAACCCTGGGGAACACATTTTCACATTCTGCCCCTGCCCCACTTGCTGTGGGACTGACAGCAACTGCTGGGCAATGTTCACATAATTGGATTTTGGGCCAGATTTAAGAAGCAAAAGAAAACTTTAGAGATTCATCCCACTGTGGAAAAAAAATTGCTACATTGCTGCAGTGCAAGCAACCCTTGAACTTAATCACATGTGTGAATGCATCATAGGCAGTGCCTTGTAAATACCAGTAAACCCCGAGATGAAGTGCTGAGCGAAGCCAAAACCCCTCTGGTGCGAGTTCTGCCAGTTTTATAACTGCAATTCAATTTACTTCTTGAGAGAAAAGGTTAACAGAGGTCTAAGCAGCAGCTTTTTCAGAAGACTTTGTTCTTGAGGAGATTTATTCTTAAATAAGCGTCAATAAGCTTCAGAGAAGTCACTGTCTCTGCCTCGTGAGTATTAACTGTTGCCTCTTCTATGTTTCTCTAGTTTTCCTTTCTGCAATGATTTCCCACTTTGTAACCAATGTTTTAACCCTTTCCCTTATGCAGCTAAAACTGGCTTTCACTTTAAGCCTGCCTAACAATTAGGGTCAGCTGGGATCAGCTGAAAAGACAGATTCATGGCACATTTCACATTCAGCCACACAGACAAACACCCTCCTTCATCTTCAGCCCGGGAGAGGGTGTTCTTGCTAAATTACAAGGACCTGTTTGAGCACAAGAAATATTCTCAGCAGTTTAACATGTACTTCTTTAGGCCATGGCAGAGAGCTGCAGCTGTCAAAATCTCAGAGCAGAGAGGGCATCCTCCCTTTTTACGCCACAGGAGGTACCTGGAATTGCTTGGAAGCCATGCACAGCATCTTTCTGCTAACCAACTGCAGCAAACAGAGCTTGTTCCCTCTGTTGCCGCTCCTCCCGAGCTGTACCCACGTGTGGCCCTTGCACCATGAGCCCTTTCGGATCAGGCAGCTCAGTGTTCGGTTCCCCTTCTACCATAAAATGCCACCTCCACTGATGAGGTGTCTGAACTAGGTACAAAAAGCAGCCAGCCAACAGGAGCCAAGCACTCATTTACACTGCAGGAGCACTCTCAAAGGGTTGGAAATACCTGTGCATCAGTCATCCAGGAACCCTGAATTGGCCTCCTTGCCCAACAACTTCAAGGAGAAGCGCAGCTACAGAACTGCAGATCAGTTTCCTCCTCACCTCCCCAGGCCACTTGGCACACAAAAGGTGAAGTAAGTGTGTTCAGATGGCCCTGACTTGTCCTCTTCACACAGGGAAGAGGTTGCAGAATTAGTCACATTCCTTCCTTCCCCCCATCCCTCCACCTCCTTAGGTTATTTGTCAGCACAGCATTCAAGAGTGTCCCAAGTATTTTGAGAATGTCACCTTCACTGTGACAGAAGAACACTTAATGTGCTGGGGAAAAAAGCTTGAAAGAGATGTGGATCAGGCAGCCAGAACATCAGCAGCCTCCACCCTCAACCTGGCCGAGCATCTCTGGACAACCCCGGCTCCCCTGGAAGACCACCTGAACCACCCTTTGCAAGTCAGCCTCAGGGAAACAGCATCTCACAGCCTGCAGCTTGGCAGCGGGCTACCAGACAGCATTGATGGCTTCAAAGATTGCTGGAGGTGGCTCAAGCAAGGGTAAGATGATGGACTGGTGGTGCCTGAAGAACTAAGGAAATCAAACACTTCTGCTCGCTGTTGAACAAGCTCCCTTTCTGTCTGTGGCATCTCTGGGGAAGCTCAGCGCCTCTGCAAACCAGGGCCCAAGCAGGCTGCTTGCATTTAACCCTCAGCAACGTTTGCACAGCCCAGGCCCAGCCTAGAGAATTGCTGAATGGGTATTACTTTGGTACACTGATGGTTTTTGAGGCATGGGAACTAAATCATGGAGGAGAGTTCTTCAGTATTTTCAGCCTCAATTAAAGCTGGGCACATTGCAAGGGACACAGCAAACCAGCCCCCCCAGATTTACTCCTTCCAAATGTCAAAGGCGTGTGGTACGTAGTGGATACACTAAACCTTCCCAGGAGGTTACAAAAATTTGTGGGACAGAAACGCACGTATTCTAACAACCCATTCCCTTCCCAACAGCACCAGCCTAGACTCACAAGGGCACCCGCTTATATCTGAAATACAAAGAAACATGCGGCAATTTCATCAACTCCCTCCCTGAAACACATGTTCTTGGAAGTATCCCAGAGCTTACGAGATACCTTAAAACAAAAGTTCTCGCCAGCCAGGGAAGGGAAAGAAAGCCAAGTCACAGAAGTTATCAGCTTCTGAGGGGGCTGCCGACATCCCAGGCTCACAGAGCTATTCCCAGCATCTGGACTCATCAAGCTTTGCGGGCTCTTGGGAGTGGTGGTTTTGAACATCGCAGCGCTGTGTGCCAAGGGCGCAGAGCTCTGCTCCCAAAGGCCCCTGAGTTTCGAAGAGGTACTGAAGTTTAGGACACCTCCCATGAGCACTGGTTCTCTGCCAGCAGGCACTGCTGGAAAACAGGAAGGAGATAAGGACTGATGAGAAGTCCAAACGTTTCCAGCATTGCCGGACTCTGTTCAGAGCTAAAGAAGTCGCCGTTTCCAGATTGACAGGCAGAAATAAAGTTATGCACTGGGGTTTCTGAAGATGCAATTCCAAAATGGCATTTAGGTATTTAATATACACAGTTTTTTATACACAAATGAAAAATACTAAGCCAGTATGCACCTCTGCCCAGTTTCACATCGAATCATCTGTAAGAACCATACTTTTTTGTGTCTAGGGCACAGGAGAAAGTACTGTCTTCCTTCAAGGAGTGTTAACTGTTCCTTATGCTCTTCAAGTAGCTGTTACCAACTCGGCAATAAGCAGCACAACACTAAGGAACCTCTTTTTTATGTTGCAACCACAGTGTCATCACACTGTACCTTCACCGTCTCCCTTTCCCATGGCTCCACAAGTAGCAGCAAGCTCCACCAGCTTTCTCTTCTACCAAATTCAGAGAGAGCTGTGAGGGGTTGGAACAGGGCTTCTTTTAGAGGCAGTAAGAGATGTCAGTTGGCCAGACTGATTAACCTAATCGCCAAAGGATGAAATGGATCTTCCACGTCCTGGCTGAGCTCTGGTCCTGAACCTGATACAGAGCTACAAATCGCTTCTAACATAAGATAAAACCAACGCAAACCCAAGCCGTGGTCATGGATAATACCACAGTTGGAAGTGAGTGGTACTTTGCACACTGACAAAGCAGCGAGGGGTTTAGTTACTCAGAACATAAACCACAGGAGCACAGTTGAGCCTTGATCTCTGCGAGTGAAATTCAAAGATAAGCAGATGCTTTCCAAAGTCTAAGCAGGATGAGCCTGTTGTGGGAAGGATCAAGTACAATACACTTAAACATACAACATAAGATTGAAACAGACTTCAGTCTGACTGAATGATTGTCACAGAATTATGAAAGCTCCCCAAGTACCAAGCTTCTTTGCACAGGCACAATGCTGTACAAGAGGTGACTGAAAGGCATGTCTCTGCAGTAGTGTTCCCTGGCACAGTGCGCTTCTTTTTTTAACTAGTAAGACTCACGGATCCTTACAGGGGCCTTACACCCTTTTTCATCCACACCAAGCACCTAAACTGCATATTTCAGTCACTCACCTCTTTTGCTGAGCTGTTTGACCACACAGAGATTAAAAAAAAAATAAAAAAATATCAAAACTTCCTTAACTGAATGCATTCTTGGAAGAAAATAAATAAACAAATAAACAGAAAAAAACCCACCAAAACAGAACAAGAAAACTACTAATCATCATCTGCTAAGAGCGTGTAACTAGGTTTGTAGCTGAGGGAGAAGCAGCTACTGCACTGCTCACCTTACATGGTTGGACAGATGGGTAAAACACTGCTTAACAAAGGGATATTTTGCATAGAACATGTAATATTTCTTCTACTTCTACACAGCAAAGCACAAAGGTCACTAAAGCCAGGACAGGAATAGTTTTGACAAATTAAAGTTGCTGTTTATATGAGTCAGGCCCACATCCCAGTAGCTTCAGGAGGAAGCTGGACTGAGCATCAGGTGAATTCCTCACCGACTACACAAGTGCTCTCGAGGGTTTGACTGTCCTCAGCACAGTGTCAGAGGAATCTTATGTGTCAGCGCTGGAGCATTTTTAAAACAATTTGGGTAGGTGACGACTGCTCCGCTGGATCTCCTGAACATGTGCCCTGCTCGGATATGACACCTCCTCATCTTTGAGACATACCACAACTTTTGTGGAATGTGAAGAGTGGAAACAGAAAACCCTAAGCTCTGTAATTCTCTTTCCTCATCTACAAGATTTACTCCATTTAACCAATATTATGAAGACTCACAGAGGAAAAACATCCTACAAACAGAAACCACCCTCCTGATCTAACGAGACGAACAATGTCTTGACTTGTCTGGTTAAACCTGTCCTGATTTGTCTCACGCCAGCACGTCCTGCCAGGGGAGCAAACATCGTTGTGAAGCAGAGCACATAAGCACCCAGTTAAATTGTCCCAGTACTCGAGGCCATGCTATATCCTTTATGTTGTTCCCTCTGAAGCTTCACCCTAACACTCTTGTGCTATCACAACTCCCCTACAGCAGTATTTTTTTGTGCAGCAGCTTAAAAAAAAAAAAAAAAAAGATTGCTTTGCCTGAAAGTATATCTTTTTGTCTCTTTTCATATCTCCTTTCTCACAGGAAGATTCCCTCCTGGTCACAGTCACTGCCTTTGCCTATTTAGTCTCTTCCAAGCTGTGCTCCAGTGCATTCCATAGTGGCAAAGAGCATTTCTTTGTCCAAGTTTCTGGTTCTCCAGAACACCGACACCTTTATGCTCTCAGTCAGGACCTACCACTAGCCACAGAAACAGCACATCTAGACAAGCACCTAAAATAAACACACCATGTCCCCATCTTCCAGTTACTTGTCCCTGCTATGGAGGCCTTTGATTTTCAACTTGGACAGTTTCACGTGTGCATCGCTTCACTACAGCAGAGGGAACTGCGAAAGCTATTACTAACTTCTGGCAAGGATCTCCAAAAAGTCTCAAACTCTCTAAGGCACCCTTGAGAGTAACAGTCCCTCTTCCACCTGGGGCCTGCCACAGCTAAACAGCTGGTCTGAAACACCAGCTAAGTCTGAAGCCTTCTGCAGCATCTCAGACCTGAGATTCAGATTTAATTAACACCATGCTGAAAACAACAGCCATGTTCACATCTTCTCTTCAGTTAGTGCCCTGAATGGGCTTGCAGCAATCCAGCGGGGTTTTTTCCTTCCCCAGTTGTTACACATTTGTAAATTCATACTTTATACTTTTTACCTAACAAACACTTTCCTAACAGAAATGTGACAACCTGACTGCTAGAAGTGCAAGTTGGGGACCAGCAATGACACTCACTTTGGCTTCGAGAGGGTCTGGCAATTCTAGCAGAGTGCTGCCCACAGATCCCACTTGCAGGGGGGAACACTGAACATTAGTTTTGCCTTAGGAAGCAACTGAATGAATTTGCCAGCAGAGCTCTGGCCACATCTGCTAACCCAAGAAGAGAAGTTGTCTTCTCTCTGCAGTGTCATCACTTGCCACCAGGACGCTACTGACCTCTCTGCTAATCTCCTGCTTGGTTAGTAAATCAGTAAGGAAACAATTCACTCCTCCCTTAGCCCAGTTCTTGGATTTATTTATTGGATACACTCCCAACCTCTGTCACCAGTACTCAGAGAAGCACGAATGTGACCTGACCAGGTAATAGTGTCACTACTGTCCTCAGCCACAGCAGCAGGATAAACCAGCCAGAGCTGCCAAGCTCACTTTGCAGCTTCTTGAGCAACAATCAAGTAAAACATCAGCCTCCCAGTGCTGCTCACAGACTACAGTGCCTCAGCTTACACCTAACAGAACTCTCTGAGTTTTCAAGAAAGTAAATTTGTTTTGTTTTGTTTTTAAATTTAGCTCTTCTTCTTATAGAAATGGGTTTTTTTCAAGCCCTACCACATTTGCCAGGGCAGGACAGATGCCTACCTAGCATATGATGAGCTCAAATCCCACTATGTACATAGTGAGGAAAAAAAACCAAACAGAAAAAAACCCAAACCCCACACTAGAAAAGCATCACCAAAACTAAAGACACATGTACAACAGGCATACACGCCATTTCCAACAGCAGGCATCTATTTCATAAACCCTTCCCAACCAGCAGACAGGAAATTCATTGTCTAAGATAGCTGCTTCTCTCACAAGAACTTCACACCCTGAAGAGTTAGGGCTAAAAGTGGTTTGCTACCTCGAGGAAAAAAATAAAAACAAAAAAATATATATACAATGTATATGCACCTACTTGATTTGAAGAGCATAGAGCCACTTATCAGGCCTCTCTAACCCAAGCCTCTTGCTCCGTCACTGCTCTGAGGGTGCAGGGGAAGGCCAGCACAGCTGCAGTGACACCATGACTGCAGAATAAATAAAAAACTCCACAAGGTCCTCTTTGGGTCAGAATTTTTCACTCTAAAAACCAGGGCCTTCAGCACACAGGTTTCCTTCTGCCTGAGGCAGGAGTGGTGTTTGGCTCCAGGAGTCTTTGCTGAGAGGCAAATGATGGGGGAAGAAAACTAATCAGCTTGGCTTTTGGTGTGGAATTCAGACAGGCAACATCCTTGTTTTTCCTCTCCTTGTGCACACAAATCAGCCTATAAACAGCAAAAGCCGCTTTCAGAACCCCCTCCCTCAGCAGCAGTCTGGTTTGAGTCAGAAGCAAGCCTTTTAACGTTTCATATCTTTTTTAGACTAGCTACGTCAACCACACACCCAGCTTTTACCAAAGCAAAACCCACTTCCTAGGCAGCTGGTCTGCAGAGAAAAAGCACCCAGCCAGGCTCTGCCCAACAGCACAGCCTCCTCCCCACCCACACCCTCCTTCCCCTTGAGAAGGAATGACAAGGGGATGCGCTTTAGGGAGAGGTACATGAGTACTAGACACAAAAGTAGTCACCTTCACCCACAAGCTCCAGCTAATTAAAGGTGCCAGCTCCACTTCTGGGCGCTAAATACCTTTGGGTTTCCAGCCCAGGATGTTTGCCTGGATGGCCTCGAAAGCTTTCAGCACAGCAGCTTCAGAGCATGCACTCTCTGCTCCTGCTTTGTCCTCCCCAGTCCAAACATTTGGATTAATACCAGTATTAGGCTGGGAAATATGTTCCTCAAGTACTGCACAGGTAAAAGTCACTTGTGACAGCAGGTCTGTGCCAAACACAAAGAGCTATGTGCTTTAGACCGGGGTTTCTTTTGGCAGGTTGTCTCCAAGAAGCACAGCAATGACCCGCTCTGGGAATCCTATTTGACATTCCACCCTCTCCCAACATCCAGCATCGTGGGAACATTTGGGGGTGACATTTTTTAGCCCACAGAGTTAAATTCCAACACAAACGTCTTGTGCAGTCATAGAAAGCTGCCTCCCTTTCTGGGTGCATCCTTCCTGTTGGAGGCAAAGCGTGCTCTGCTCCCATTTTGGGAGGTCAAGGTGTCAGTGGGGTTTTTTTGCTTATTGCCCACAAGCGTGCTAACCTGCTGCAGCTACACAAACACGGTAGGCTGCAGATACAACATCTGAAAAGGGACCCAGGCTGAAGCTATCCTCTGCCAGCTGGACACAGTTGAGAATTCGGTGTGTTTCTAGCCAGAGATGGCATTCACACCATAAAAGACAGATTACCAGATGCCCAGGTTTTTCACTGGTCTGCAATTTCTGGGGTGGAGACAGAGACTGGAACCGGGAAAACAGATTTGAAACCTTCTCCTTTTCAGCACTCTGGCTTTCTCTAGCACACAGGCAGATGGGTCATTTCCCAGAGGGACAAACCCGAGACGGCAGCTGCTGCCGGGCCCCGTCACAACAGCTGAGGCTAAAGAACCTCTTTATATTTCACTTACAGGAGGCAGAAGTCAATAAAAGGCCTCCATTGTGAGCACTCTCAGGTCTCGCTGACCCTGCCCCTAGAAATATTTTAAGCTTTCCTAAAAACACACTGCAAAACATAACCCTCTTTTGGGCTCTGTGTATTAAGCAGAGGCAAAAGCCCACTGAAAAATAAGCTCTCTGTCTTTACTGGCTCCAGATGCTGCTCACTCTGAAGTCAATGACAGAAGAGCAAACTGAGCAGGACTGGAGCCTTTATAGGGAAATTGCAGTTTCTCTAGCAAGGGCATACTCTGAAGAGGAGGCTTATTTTTTTTATGTCCTAATGTGAGTAAATGAGAAGAAACCAAAGCAAAGAGATTTGTATATATAATCATATAACTGCACATTTATATAATTAGACACAAGCACTAACACTGTGTACAGTAACAGGCACCCCTCACACAGCCAACTCATACACACCAAAGCTGCCTTTTTCTTTTTTCCTTTTTTCTTTTCTTTTTTCTTTTTCTTTTTTTTTGGGGGGCAGGGGAGGAAAAGCAAGAAAGAAAAGCCTCTAATTGCAGCTTTCCACCAATGCAGTCGCCATCTGGTAGCTCAAGAGACACATGGAGCCGAATTATCTTAATTAACATGTTACGACAGTATTTAAAAAAACCTCTATGCTTATTAACACTCAGCTGTGATTAGCCAACCATGCAGGAAGCCTGCTAGTGCAACATTAATTATGGGTCTTGTCAGTCTTTCCATTAGAAATATGATTATTTCTTTCCAGTGGCTTATCTCTCTCTCCTAAATAGAAAACCACTAGCATCAAAGCTTGCTTTAAACTGTAAATTCTATTTACGTTCCACAAGAGTCAAAATGTTTAGGCTATTCTGCTTCTAGAGTGCTACAGACTGTCCTGATATAAAATTTACTTCTCTGTTTGCCCCTTAGAAAGCTTTGCTTCAGTTAGACAACTCGCTCTCTCACTGAAATTTCAGCAGAAAACCCCATTTTATGCCTTTCAAGTTCCTTTCCCCCTCCATAACAGGAGCACAGACTTTGCTGTATGCCAGGCAGGGAAAACCAAGCCACAAAATCCAGGGCTAACGAAAACCACATCTGTGAAAGGAAGATTTCTGTGATGGAAAGCAGCAACCAAAGCACAACTGCACTCCAGCAGCAGATCTGTCTCCCTAGAAGAGCGTTACTCACTATCACAACTGTATTATTTCCCCCATAATAGGCCCACCTGTAACACGCTCCCCTCACACACATTCCCAAATGATTCAGCCTGACAGGCTCCGACACTAACGCTGCCAAGTTTTTCAGTTTTGGCTCCGCGTTACATTGGCTGCGGTGGGGCTCTCATCCACACCGGGCGTTCTGGACATCAGGATAACCCCAAATCCCAAGACAAAAGCCCGGTGCTTTTAAACAAAGCCAGGATTGAGAAATTAATTCCAGAAACAGTAACCAGGAGGGGTGAAACAAATCAGGAACAATGGCAGAAGTGACGACCTGATAAACAATCTTACTGTTGCACACGTGTGCACACACACACATAAATAAATAAAAGTTGCTGCTGAGTTCTGTGGCTCCCAAATAGGCAGTTTATTAGAGAAACCTGCTCTCCCCGTGGGCACGGCACAGCTTTCCAAGCAGCACATACTTCATTTGCTTCTGTTTTCCAAGGCTGCTTCCCTGCACCTTCTTCCAACCACTCCGTAATTACTTCCACGTGTTCAGAGAAGGAAATTAAGCAAGTGCTGTAACAACACTTTGTATGATCGGCAGGGACTCAGATTCTGCTTCTGAAACCCAAACTCACCATCTTAAGTAGCACCCAGCTAGTTTTGTGCGTTCCCTCCTCAAAAGTTTGATTATGAGGGTCCTCCTCAGAAAGTTGCATATGAGGTTTAGTTTAAAATTCTGACTATTAAGAAACACAGAGTCCAAAAATGTTTGCTGCACTAGGCAAAGGCAGCACTCATCAGGAGCCTTGTCTTCCTCTCCACTTCTAAATATTTTCTTTATATTGCAACAAGGACACTATTTTAAAAGGCAAAAAAGAATTGTCAAAATAATTTAATATTCTTACAAAAAAAGGAAGAGGCAGCTGCGCAGGAGCTTGCAGGACCTAGAGGCAGGTTAGTAGAAAAGGTATTTGAACTAAAATAACATCCACTGTCCTCGATTACTGCTGCTAATTTTAAACTTCAACTTCGCTCTTCACACAGCTTTGATTTCTCATCTTGTCCCTGCCTGCCTCTTTCCAGAAACCTACAAAACTAAAAATTGGTCTCAATTCAGAGGTAACTTGCACATTCACTCTGCTGTTTCCCTCGCTGTTCCTAGGTGGGTTTTCAGTTTGGATATAGTAATACCTCAAGGCTTTTTTTTTAGGATACGCATGCTATGAGCTCTGGTCTCAGGAAAACCATCTGACTCTTCAGTAAAAACAATGAAACACAATAGGAAAAAGGGTAACTGTCAGCTATTCACATTGATTTTGGGCAGCAGGTTTTGATAGGACAGAGATGACCGATTTGTGCCTGTAAGTCCTGACTGAAATAAATACAGCCTCTCTACAGACAGTAGGTGAGGAAACAGGGGAAACACACCTTCAGGAGACAGCAGAACAAAACTCATCTCTAGCAGTAATGGACTAGACCCCTGCAATTTCAGAGTGCCTCAGGAGGCTTAACTTCCTTGGGGGATTTCCATATGACTACAAAACACTTCTACTCCCTAAACTTCAGCCTAGTGCAGTAATCAGGTTCCTTTCTCCAGTAAGGCCTTAGAAGTTCTTGCTGTGGCAGGTTCCCAAAATATGTCACTGTTGTGTGCTCTGCTCAAGCTGTGGATGACACGTGTCACCCGGCTGGTAACACTGACAGCAGGAGCCCATCGCTCTCCTTCCACTGTGCGGTGGAACTCGGGCAGACACCTCCAGCCTACACACCAGCCAGCTCCCCCTCACCCAAGAGGGCAGCTCGTGCCAACCTAACCCCAGCTCTGCTAAGGATTGTTCTGAGACCTGATATAGATCATGAATCTGGTCAAGAGGCAGTCCTAAACTACAACGGGACATGGGAATCTCCACAGTAAAAATTTTAGGGTTTAAAGAGAAACCCTGCCTTCTCACATGTGCACGGAAAGGTCCCTACACTAGCCAAGTCTCTTTAAAGCCCTGCCCCGGCAGGCCTCTTTCCTTCACTAATGAGCCTTTTGCAGCCAATTCATTTTTCACCCTTTCAGCAGCAGCAGCTGTTGCCTCTGACTCAGCCTTATCCAAAACATACTAATTTGGAAGTTTGGCCAAGGCCGATCCAGTAAAGGCGTGCGCACAGGAGATCGCCTTGTGCTCAACATCGTTCCACTTTCATCCACGTGGAAACTCAGAGGCCGCAGTTGCCCAAGTGTCCCCCTGCAGTACATCTCCGGAGGGCTTTGCTAGGGAAAGGTGGGCAGGGACAGCAATCCTGAAACCTCCGTCTGATACATCAGCACACACCGGAGAGTACTTTTTCATCCTGCCATAGCATTTCTCTCCTGACCTTTGGCTCTGTTCAGGACCATTGAACACACTGGAATCTAACACCCGGGCAGATCTGTTTGGCCTTTAAGAATGACTCATCTCTGCCACGGGACTTGTCAGAACAAGCACTCAAATCACTTACCACTGGCTGGGCGGAATTGCAAAGAGTTATTAGTCCTGTCACTGGAAAGCCTCTCTCAAGCACACTTCATATTTTCACTCTAGATGTGGTTAGGTTAGCCGTAAATATTTAAGTCATCTTTTCTACCAGCTTTACAGGAGCTCATCATCACAAGCAATTTCTCTGCGAAATCTGGCAGCAAAAAAAAAAAGCCACTTGAACACTCCTCAAGTCATCCTATTCCAAGTGGGAACACTACAGAGTGACGGATTACTCCACCTGGCAAATCTAGCTTTCCCAGAGACCACAAAGTCTTCAGAGACTCCCAGTTATGCTGCAAGTTCAACCATTCTCAGTTACACTTTCTTGAACTGATTAGCTGATATACACTCAATCCAGACTCTAATAAATCAAAAGCTCCAAGACACACAGAGTGAAATTGAAGAACTAAGCTTCAAACCAAAGAAACAAGTTTTTTCTACTGAGAAGAGCTACGACACCTTTCTGAATTGCCTAATGCTTTGAGAGCCTTGGGCAATGTAAGAGCTAGCGAAGGTGATAGCAGGAAAGGTCCCCACATAACCTGTGCTGAAACTTAACAGGTACTCAGCATGTGGTCTTCTCTATTTACCGGCAATACAGTAACTGGAGAGAGTTTTTTGGAAAGAAGGGAGGTAACTCAGCAAAGCTATCAGTAAGTTTGTTTCATGACTGGAGCGTGACTAGCAAAAAAGGCATCAAGGTTTGAAGGGATGCTCCTACCTCTTTGTTCACTGGTCACAGAAGACACCAGCAGTTCTGGCACAACAGGCAGAGTCCCACACATTCCACCCACTCACATTCTGCTGAGGATCAGCTGGCACATGGGAAGTACATGGCAACTCACTACAATCCTTACAAATTCAGGGTATAAAAGAATTTAGATTATCATTAACCTCCTTTCAGAAGACTGTCTCATTATACAGAAGCAACAGCTTCAAAGTGTTTGGTTTTATATCTCTGTTTTCCCGGTACCTACCAACAGCTCTAAGCGACTCAATGGATATGAATGATCAAATCACCTAACAAGCTGTACTAGCAAATTGTCAAAATCATACCTAGCAGCAAACATGAAATCTTCCTTTCTGTCTTTTTAGCTCCTCATGCCAAACACCCAGAGGGGAAACAAAGCCAAACTATAACAAGCCAGGATTGGGAAACTTCAAAAAACAATCTCCTTCCACAGCTGGCAAGAAAAGTATTCAGAAGAGATGTGCAGAAGGAGTTCTCACCCTTTGAAATACTACTTTGCCCTCTGACGCTTTCACTACAGCCAGTGGAATCAAAGCACAGACAAGTCAAAATATCCAGCTGAAAACACACATAAGAAAAAAATAAAAATAAAATTAGAGGTAGCAACTCCCGAGACAGAGCCCATTTGTAGCCCTAGATGCCTGACAAACACATAAGAAGAGATGAAATAGCTTTCATTTGACATAAAAAAAGATTACAAAACGTACAACCCCAAACTTCACAGTATAACTATTTTCAAAACAAAATCTTCAGGAAAGAGAGCAGATCTCCTCAAGGACTGCTAACTTCAATGAAGTGTGGAGAGGCAGGATTGCTTTTGAGCGATGAGAAATACAAGACCGTACATATTCTTTGCCACTTATTTATAGTCCGTGGTAACTTAGACATGTTCTTTGCTCTGTAAAAATTAAAATACCAAGTTAAAGCTTAAAAAAAAAAAACAACGAGCTAATGCTCTCACAATGCTTTATTATGGGGTTGCTTTTGCTATTTTCCTGGTGGTTTTGGAGCACAGCTGTCCTGATAGATGCTCAGGAGCCTTGGAGACACACAACTCCAGCTCGTACCTACTGCCACAGAGCCAGACAAAACCCATCCCATCACTGACTTAAGAGATGACGGATCCCTTCACCAGAGGCTGAAATTTCAAAGTGGGAGACACTGCAGCTCAGGCCACCAGCAGCGAGCCACAGGCTTTGCCTTCCTGCCTCAGCTTCCCCCTTCAGAGCTTTCCTGCCTGCCTTTGTGAATGTGCAGCTTCAGGTAACCTGGGGAGCCCGATGCAATGATTTAAGGGTTCTTGTCACCAATGTAATTAACTCCAATGACAAAGATTTACAGATTAATTCAACTGCCTTAATATTTGTGCCTTTTTTTCCTGCCTCCATACAAAAATGCAGAATTTCACAGTTCAGCAGTTCTACCACACATATGTCTCTGGCCAGGAATTTACTTCAACCTTTATTGCCACGAACAGGACTAACACACGGCTAGGGACGCACACGCTGCGTGACCATCTCGCAGCATTACCTTCCCGGTTTTAACTCGACAAGACTCCTTTTGTGCCAGCTGTTTGTTTTTTGGTAGGTTTTTTTTTATTACTTGTGACATTTCATTAAGTTTCATTTATTGTTCTGAGGCACTTATTTGCTCACTCTCTCAGGCGGCTTCCTTCAGCTACATCTTACCTATACAGCATCATCAGTCATGTCACAGCAGTTCTTGCTAAACCAGCAAGAGTATTTCTCGGGGCAACAAACATTTAACAGGATAACAATGGGTGTGAAAACAACTGAGTTTTGGCTGCATGAAGTACCCAGAATCACACCTTTGTGAAAGCATTTTACATGGATCACTCTTGACAGGCCAAGCCTGAATGATGTTAGGCCAGCCAGACCTTTGGGTCTAGGACACTGCCTTGTGGAAGAGACTGTTGAAGATCAGGTTTTTCCAGACAATTCAGTCGATTTGCAGATGCTGTTACAGCAACTCTGTTTCCTTGAGTTACAAAAGAATCACTTTGGTTGCTTGTTGTCCTACACAATTCCCCAGCCATCAAGTTAGAGAAATGTGAAGTCCCTCTTCAGCTTTACAGTTTTGCATCCTTTTTCCTCAAGTCCTAGTGCTCTGCCCCACAGCCATCTGCCATCAAACATGCACAAGAAAATTCCTGCTCGGCTCCAGCATTCTCTCACTTTAGACAATAATTTCAACCCCCGTTTCAACTCCCTAGCTCCGTAAAAGAGATGGTATATTTAGCCAGGATTTTGGAGGTGGTGGTGTTATCTTTGTTTGGGTTTTGCTGCTGTTTTCATTTTCCCATTTGGGGTTTTGGGTTGTGTTTGGGCAGGTTTTTTTTAAGCATCTCCCTACAAGGACAGTTTGTGTGCATTTCAGTGATATTTAAGTAAAAATATTAGTGAATAACAACAGTATTCACTACATTACTACTTGGCTCCTTTTTGTCTAAATTGTCAGTTCAAGAGGAAAATATTTCAAATTTGCTTTCAAGAGCTGCAGAACCAGCTTATCTTCACACGGGAGATTTACCAGATTGAAATGCTAACTTTATATTATAAAATGACATTATAATAGCGCAATTCTACAACGTTTCGAGAAGCAGGATGGAGTGGGAGGACCAGATTATTTCAAAAGATAAATAATTGTTTAAAGGAAAGATTTATTTATTTACTTCTAGGTTCACAGAATATAATCCCTCCCACTACTCTGGTCAACAAAGAATACGTATGTATAGACACTGATCTCGCAGACAGAGCTGCTGACTCAGGCTTTGGAAGGGAAACATTAAGCTACCAGGACAGTAGGAGAAGTTATAGCCTATCAGCTAAAAAAACAAGATAATCTTTCCCAAACCATGCAAGAACAAAGTAGTTTCAAGAAGTTTCACAGAAGAGTGTTTCAGATGCTCCCCAGGGAAGAATGCAGCAAGGAAGCTGTTGCAGCGTGCCCGAATGCCACAGGAAATGCTCCGCTGACTGCAAACCGGGGAAAATTCATGAGCATTCCCAGCTTCTGTAGAGCCAGGGCCGGAGCTCGGAGGAATGCTGAGAACACCCTGGGGAGCCCTCACACGCAAGCTACTGGACCCAGTTCTGCCTCCCACGACATCCTAGGAATGCATGTGGTAGGGAAGCAAGTATCCCAGTCACAGCTCTTTCCCAGTACCAGTGCTCCCATCCAATACCCCTCAACCTAGCACAAAAAAAAGTAAGAAAAAAATAATCTTTTTTTTTTTTCCAAGTAAGAGTACTTATATTATCAAAAGCTTAAACCAAGGAAGGGCAGAGATTATGGCTATTTTCCTTCTCTGTGTTCTCTCCCCAGAGGCCTCAGTGTTACTACCACTGCTAAGGTAAAGCTTCTGCACCTACATTTCCCACTCTCTACAGATCCAGCTGCTAAAAAAAAAACCCCCCCCCGGCAGGCTCCGCTAGGCCCCTGCCAATCAAGCCAGGCTCCGACCAGACATCTACAGGCCCTGGGCACTGATGTTTCTGCGAAGAGGCAGGTCACAAGCAGATCATCTGATGCTTTCAAGAAAAATGCAAGATCCACAAGACCCCTCATGGCACTGGGCACCCCATATCCCAAAAGCTGACCCCACACATGTTCCCCAAGTCACTTTTTTCAGGGAGCTGAAGAAAGCACCTCTTGTATGGGGCTCCCCAGACAGCGGGTTCAATTCACGCTCAGTTAGTTCTGAGGCACTAGGCATCCCTGTAAGGCACAGACCCTTCAGGAGCCCTCTGCCCTTCCAGAAAGGCAGCTGAGGGGCAGGCCAGACCAGCTGGCCACTGATCCCAGCCCACTCCTGGTCACCACATCTACACCTGATCACTTCCTATGCTAACTAATTCAACAATGCCTTTTATAGATCATTACCCAGCCTTACCTCCACGTCCCCTATAGAATTCAGGGTCTCCGTACGCTCTATGAATTCTCTGAACTGCAAAGTCTCTCCTCGTTTAAACAGATGATTCACAAGCTAATGTGTTTGTGTCTTTTTTCTTTCTCCCTGCAGCGGATGTTCAAATGTCTCCCATCGCACCCTCTGGATTGTAGCTCAGTGTAGAGGCAACAAACCACCAAGTGTTATGGCCAGATGGAGTTTACCAGTCAACACAAATGAAGACCCCAGACACCAACTGCTTCCAAGGTGTGGTAATTCTATGCCAGGCTAAACCACCATGCCTCCCCTCAGCTGCTCAGGCGAGAGCTCGGTCTACCAGAGGGTTTGGGGAAAATGCATAGACAGTCTTTATAGGTTTTTCTTGGTAGCGCATTGAAAGCTTACCAAGCAACTCTGAGATCCATTTACTGCATAGTTCAACCTCTTGCCAGCCAGTGAAGTTTCTCACACAAAGGAAACAGAAAACTCCAGGAAGTCATGCTAAAAATAGCAGAGATGCTGTCCCCCAGAGAGAACACTTGGGACCTCTCCCAACTGTGTATGCGGACTCCTTGAGGACACTTATCAACAACAGATACAGAGGTCTTATGCTTGAGAACTAGTGGGAAAAAACAGCAGAGAGGAAGGTTACTTTGATGCTGATAAATTATCAGACAGACTGTACAAGAGAGTTCCAGAGAAAAATCAGGAGTCCGTCTACTAAACCTATCAGTTACTGCTCTCTAACTGATCTCCTTTTCACACCAATATAGAGAATTTCAGACAACAGCATATGCATTTAATCAGGAGGAATAAACATTACATTAATAAACGGAAATCAGAGAGCTCCAAACCTATATTGATCACTCAGGTCCAGATTGTCATGAATACACACCATTTAGGAAGCCTGTGGATCAACAGCAGGTATCACAAAGCTGCTCTGATACTCAAGACAGAAACAGTATCTCCTTTATCCAGTTTCTTGGGTTTGTTTAGTTGTTCCCTCATCTCCTCCACATGACCGGGGAAAATGAGATTTTAAGTCTTTTAGGGGAAGGAAATTACAGAAAACCCACTGTCTTACTACTAAAGGCCACAGGCACTGCAGAGCCATCTTTAGCAGGGAGCTAGAAGGACAAGAGGTAATTCCACAGGCCCTTTTTTCAAACTTCCTGTAATTTTCTTTTCTTCCAGTCTCCTCCACCCCCAGAGAATTTGCTCAGCACACAGGAGTGACTCCCTCTCACCAGATACATCCCATCAAGCACAGACACCATCAGAACTTTCTTCCTATTGCCAACACAATTATAGTCAAAGCCTGTTGCGTTCAGCTTCACGTTAGAGAGCCTGAGATGCCATCCTTTATTCTGCCCCTTGTCCAGCCCTGTCTTTTCTATTCACTTTTTAGAAAAGGCTACTTTAGCCATGTTTACTACCTAGGATGCTACTCATAAGAACAGCTATATTCTGGCAGTTGGCATGGAGAGCACAGGACAATACTGCTAGGAGACAGCCTCAGTGGCAAGTAGCTCAAGTTTGGGAAAGGAAGGAGAAGTGTTAAAAGTATTTACCTCCCAACTGGATTTTCTCATAATAATTTGTTTCTTTCATCAAGGTTTTAACGAAATACTGACCAGCTCAATCTAAACTGAGAGTTCCTCTGTGTCCCCTCTTCCCAAATCACTGCTCAGAGGACTCAACTGGAGTTGGATCACACATCCTCCAGCTTCCACTGAATTCATTCCCTCTGTGTACGCACACAGGAACCTTTTAAAAAAACCTCAGTGGAGGATCTTACCTTAGGATCAAAGTACAAAAAGTTCTTCTCCAAGGCTTCTGGATTAGATCTTTTCACCAAGTATCCAGGGATTTCAGAGTTCCCATTTCTAAAATACCTAGCACCACCAAGAAACAGATTTTTATTCTCACAAAGGGCTACACAGAAACAAACCTTAAAATAGGTTCTCAGTTCTTAAACTGATGCCACAATTGTGCAAAAGGCTGTTTTGTGGCTAAACATCAGAGGTAAAGGAGACTTCCAAGAAGTAGAAACAGAATGTACTGTCTAGAAAACTAACGTGTTCCTCAATAACCAGACCTATTGCTCTTCTGCGTTCTCTTTTTCTTGGTATCTTGCCAGAGGACAGAGGGAAAAGGCCTCCCAAGCACTAGAAAAAGTCACCTGGATTATGACACTGGACTTTTTTTTTCCTCCCCATTTTTCTTACCATTTGGTGTGGCTTCATTAATAAGGCGGGCAGAGGCGTTCGTCTTGTATTAAACGCCACGATCTATGTAGTCCTGCCCCCACAAGCATCAGGACTTAACGCCACAAACACAAAACACAGCAACCTAGTTATTGCACATCAAAGCTGTCACTGTCACTCTGATTCTCACGGTGAAAAAGCCAATCAGACAGTTGACATTTACTCTTCCGCTCACAGGATAAACAGAAACCAAGCCACGGTATCTCTTCCTCTGCTCCAGAAGGACACGGATCCCACGCTGCCAGCTCCAGCATCTCTTCTGCAATAATTCCACAAGGAACTACCCAGCTGCGCCTTGTCTTCCTCTTAATGGCTGTGCTTTTCAAAATTATCCTCTTCCACTCCTCAAACTCCTTGTCAGCAATTAACGTCACCCCATGTGTAGAACACACCGCAACAAGAGCATTCCTCCATAGAAAAGGCAGTTTGTGATCATACACCTTCTCATTCAGGGACATGTACCTCTGCCAACTACAGAAACTGCTTGCACTAGAAAATAAAAACACCACTTGTTAACACAACTAAAGCAGTTGGAAAGTAAGAAGCTGTCATCATGTGGCAGGCAGAACTACGTGGATTATTACTACGTGTTTTGAAGGCCACTGCTTGGAAACTTCTAATCTCAGTCTAGCACATTTACTGGCAACAGATTTCTAGTCTAGACTCTGCAAAATGCTCCCAGAAAAGTAGTTCTTCCATACCATTCCATTCTGAGAGGAGGCCATGTGACTGCAGGTACAAAATCAGGACACATTAAGGGACCTGGCACTCTTCAGTAAAAATGGTTAAAACCACTCAAAACCAAGGTTCGCAGCAATGGAAACACAACGCAGAAATCCTCTTGAGCAATCACAGGTTACTAGACTGAAGCAAGTTCCTGTCTAGAATTGCAAAATACCTGTACAGATGAAGTATGTTGTGGCCAAGGAGATCTCTAGGTCTGCAGTAGCCCACAGGAAGAGAAAGGCTGGTTTTGCAAGAGGTCAGCGCAAGAGAAGAAGGAACAGCTAACTCTTGTCCTACAGCATCAGTATTGGCTCCAGTCAGGAGACACACTTGTTCCATGGTTGAGCACCTGATGAGACTGACCAAAACACAGCACATTGCTTTTTAAACACTCCTCTGGATGACCTGGCCAAAAGGGAAAACCATGAGAAACTGCCTCATCTCCGCTGCATCAAACTGCTTTACTCAGCATACTGTTTTCTAATAAATCATGCCCCGTGGAGCCCTCACACTGGGGCAGGTAACAGAAGAACCTGTGGCTACTGGGCAAACTGGGAACAGAGAAGCATCTTTCCAGGTAGAACTGTAGCTACAGAATTAAACTTCCCTACATCAGTATTCAGGGCCCAGGGAGCTCCAGCAACACTTCTGTTTTAATCACAGAATTGGACAAGCTGAAAACATGAAGCTCTCGTACTGCAGGTAGACTTTTAGTAGAGAAAATCAGAATTGTCTGGGGGCACACACACCCACCAAGAGGAAATGAAAAGGCGCATAGCTCTAGCCTGCCTTCCTGAAACACCTCAGAACAGGCTGCCACCGCTGCAAAACTGTTTAAAGGAATGGGTTCAGACCTCCTTCCAAATGCTGCCTCAATTTGCTCATGACTCAAGTAATCTCCAGAGAAAGCTACCTTCAGTCTCTCTCCATGGATTTCCAGATGTTATTCAGTTCCTCTGTTACTCCGAGTAATCTCGTATTACTCAGTCATCACGGGAATTTTGCAGCTCTCCTTCAGAGCCTGTATAGCCTCCAAATTTAAGCAGGATATTAAATCCCCCTTTCAGATTGTTACACTGGGCAACATATTCCGCAGTGCTTGCATGACTTGAGACATCCTCTCCCAACTGATTATCAGTGGGACATAAGCACTTCGGAAAACTTGATTTGATGATAAAGATACCTGACATCAGAGCTGTCCCACCAGCTATCTGCCCTAATTTAAAGAAGATGCAACGCTATTTTTCTTTTCTATTTACTCGCTTAGCTGCTATATCACTTTATAAATAGACCAGTTTAAGCTGACCGAAGAGAAAACAATTTAGTGGAAAGTATACTATCAAGAAGGGAGGAATTTCTGACACAACATTTATTACATAAAGATTCTTTTCTGGCACTGTGCCCCATCATCCTTTCCTCTCCCACCTCATGTACTCTTGCTGCTTGTTACACAGAATCTCATTATGCTACTCAGCCATTCCCTTTCCATATTTGTCTCTATTTTATGCTGACAGGAACAAAAGAAAGAACAACTTCATTATAAGGATCTATCTGAAAGTCAGTATTGCTTCGGAATTGTGTTGCCTTGCCCTGGTTTCTCCCCTCCCAGTACCTCAGAGGCATACTAATTCAGTTCTCTTAATATCTACAGACACAAAGCACTTGCAACGGGGGATACAGCAGCTAAGTTCTTAGTCATGTCTTCAATTATTTTTACCACATTACCTCCTCCTCTTTTAAAATTTGCAGCCTTGTTAAAAGTGCATTTGAAAAAAAGCCACAAGTCTGCTACTAGCTATTTCCAAGTAATTAAATTCATTAATCCAAACAGGAAGCAAGGGAAATAAAACTATTTTCTTCTTCATGCTTTTTCCCCCCCTCCTCTTACTCCATAACAATAAGTGTTCTTATCCCACTAAACATTATAACTAGCACTTACTCATTCTTTTTTTTTTGCTGTCCTTATCTTCCTCTTGCAAGTCTTAAAACAGTAACTGCCCTGTAACTGGAAAGAATGATAGAGGGTTCCCCTCAGTAAACCTAAAATTTGACGGGCTCCTCAGAAAACAGGCTGTTTTTTGTTTCCTGCATTCTTTAGCTCCTAGGTTTTTAATTCACAGCATTCACGTTTACAGCCCACCAAGCATCCTGTGCCATGTTTACGGAGGAAACTGCACTTCTGCTCCTCCTTGATGCCTTATGTGTGGCCCAGACCTGCCATCTCTCCTCAGGAAGAGCTAAGCAGCAATTTGAGCCTGTCTGTGGCTGTTTGTCACCTGGCAGGAGCCAGGAGGCTTGTGGCTGCTCCCAGCAGAGCAAGGGATGGCTGTGACTTAAGCCAGCACCGCTGGGCAAAACCAGCTGGTGAACAATGCCCTGTGTGAACACACAAGAGAAGACCTCACGGGCACATGGCCCGGGAACACTTCAACCTCCACATATAACATCATCTCTTCAAAACACACCTTTCCCTTCTCATTCAACAGTTAAATACACACAGCACCAGCAGTACCGCTCAGTGTGAGGCTCCAGTAGCAGGCACCAGTGCTTTCTGCTACGTGCCCTCCAACCATGTTCATACGGTCAAGCCAAGGGGCTCCTATTTCGGACACTGTGGGCCAGTACTAATTTTAGGGCCCATACATGGTTGAAGAGGTCGCACAAAGTACTCTTGCCTCTTTCTGGTAGACAGTCAAGAGAATTTCCTTTGTTCTCCTGCCCCAGGGACCAAGTGACCCATCATTTCTACAGCAAATGGAACTGCAGAGGAGACAGCAACCGCCAAGACTTGCCACTAGAGCCACGCATGTAGAGCCTTAACACAAGTTTCCAGCACAAGCAACACCAGAAGGGAAAAGTGAACTCAGAATCACAGAATTTGGAATTTGGGTTGGAAGGGGCCTTCAAGACCACCTAGTTCCAACCCCACTGCCATGGGCAGGGACACCTCCCCCTAGGTCAGGTTGAACTTAGTGAAAAACAAAGATAACCAAAAATTGATCAGAGGTAACACAACTGAGTTGTAAGAGTCAGGAGTTAAGTTTCACTAGAGAAACTTTCGTTTTTAAACAAGACCATATAAAAATATAATTTTCTCAGGGAACTGCCCTGAAACCCTGTGAATGGGCACAGAAAGCATTTTTTGGTAACACAAGAGGTGTGGAAGGCAGACAATGAGTAGGATGCGCATCCTGCCCACTTCCTTTACTTGAAACACATGAGACAAATTAAGTCTAATTACCTTAACTCCTTCCTGTAAGTACAACTCCAGGATACTTCTCTAGCAAGCTGTGATCCTGACACAGGCCCTTTAATTTAACTTTTCCATTAGGAAATTCTCAAACAGTCACTCCAAATCAGCAAGAAAGAATGCCTATCGCCCACAACTTCACATCAGCCGACATTTAGGCCAACAACCAACCAGCTTCCTCATAACAGCAACGATCCCCTTTTAACATAGTGAGGCCACCATCAACCCTCCAGGATCTGCATTGAAAAATAAAATAAAAAAAATTTTTAAAAAAAGGCAAGCAGAGATAGCCAGAAAGCAGCTTTTCAAGTAGCAGCCAAGATATCCTCCTCTCAAAACCCGGAGGCTCTGGTAATCCCCTTTTTGCAATGCTAATGTCATTACAACCATAGCACCAGAAGACAAGCGGTGGGGCCTGGGTGACAGAGCCCTCACTGTGCCCTTACACGGATGATTTAAGCTGGGCCTTTTGTAACTCTCCTCCCCAAAGCTCCCTGCCCTGCATCACGCTTGACAGGAGCCGCAGCTGCCATCCCACCCCTCCCGAGGAGCAGCGGGGGGAAAGATCAAGCACAATCGCACAACAAAAATTGTTACAGCTGGTCATTAAACTGGGCACAGCAGATTACTGGTATAGGAGAGCAAAGCTGGAGGAAAGTCATCAACATAAATACATATCTCCTTGAAACCCCAGAAACCAGCTCAGCCTCAGGGAGTAATCCCTCCCCTGGAGGAAGCTCCTCTAAAGGGATGGAGGGGAGTGAACTTGCTTTGGGGAGATCGGAGACCAGACCGGGCAACACAAGTTTCATCCTGCCGCCACGCGATATGCGACAGCTGACAGATGGTTACCAGAGGGCTTTCTAGTTTTGTTGTCCATTTGGTCTTCAGTTTTCATTGCCTCCAATACCAGTCAAGGAGTCACCAGGGCAAACCAACTTCACGTACTAATTCTGTTTTAGATATTACAGGATTTGTGTTTCCTACAACTTACCATTTCCTACCATCTCCCAGAAAACCTTCCACTACAGAAGAGAAGGGAGACAACCACCACAGTGGCTGTGAATGGAATAAAGCTGAATTTTATGCCAGGTGAAATACAGGTTGACTGGAGAAGCAAGTCACAGACTGAAGCAACATTTGCCATTCACAAGCACTGCTGTATTTACAGCAGTTCCTATTTCACTATGAGATTTGGTGAAGCTCCTCTAACACCACAGAAGAGCTCCAAATCCCTCTGCTGGAAAAGAAACAGGAACTACTTCACCTTGAAATTTCAGTCATCCCACTGCTGCTCAGGTGTTTGAACTCCTACCTACAGAGAACTGTCTGCATTTAATGAGGAGTCCAGCCTCTATCATCACAGAAAAAAAGGAAGGTGACAGACTAGCCTGGAAAAGATGTGTTTGGTTTTGTTTGTGGAGAGTGCACACTGGTAAGCAGCTCTAAAATGATGCCACCAAACCCAAGTAATTTTTAAATGAAACCTACAAAAGCTTCAAGTACTGCAGGCATCCTCGTTTGGTGCAACTAACTAATCAATGTTAGGAGAAATTTTTCCTTCATTTAAAGCAACTAATTAAGAGTTCAGCAGACAGAAACAGACACAGTGATAGATCCTTCCCCGCTGTCACAAGAATGGAGAACCAACATTCGTTTTCATCTTCTTAAATCTCTCCACAGCACCTGACACAGCCAAGCGCGAAATACTCCTGACCTGCCTCAGACAAGTGGCAGGTGGCCAGGGGTATGCGGTAAAATAGTTAAGTCTTTGCTCATCCTGACTGTAGTCAGAGAATTAATTTCCTCACAACACCCCTAATTAGCAGCTTCCACCAGTCTGTCTTAATTTGCTGACAGCAAGAATGAAGGATGCTAAAAGCAGACACAGCTAAAAGTGCTTATCGAATGAGAGGCTGCAACATCCCCTTTCCCCCCACGCAGTCATACCACTGCCCACCCAAGCACTCAGCTTTTACAGGGGATAAGCTCATATCTGGGAAGAGCTGGTTAAAATGGGACCAAACACGACCAAGATGACACTGACATAAAAAAGAAAGAAAAAAAAAATACCCAACGCTCTGAAAAGGCGCTCTAGCCCTGCAGTGTGCTAAAACTGCCTGACTGCCAAGCCTGGGACCCAGACCAAACTTGCTGGCCATTCGTTTCATTACTGTTTTAGTGACACAAAATCAAAAAAAGATCCTGCACCAACAGACAGCTCAGCTCTCCCAGCACAGTGCATCTCCCCCAGCTATTCCTAAAGCGGAGTCTAGCTGCCATGGAGGAAACAGGCACCTTCAAAGCACAAATCATCAACTTAAATACAGCATGTAAGTATTTGAAAAGTAAGTGATTCTCAAAGCGAGAAGGCCTGAAGGTTAAAACTATGCTAGCTCAAGGACACCAATGTTCTACTTCACAGCAAGACTGATTTCTGCTTTGGGCTACTGGCCATAAGCCTAGCTTGTTGGGAAAGACAAAGAAGTGGAGGTCTAAAAGAATACAGTTGGAAAACCTGAATAGTTTCCTCAGTTGAGAGAAAAGTGGCAGTTGAACCTAAGCACTCAAATGATAAAAAGCCCTTATCTTTTCTTACTATCTTATAACCCAAGTCAATTACACCCAAGAAAGCATTTACAATGCAATCTGAAGGTTGTTCTCCAGGAGCATTCCAAGGTTACTTTTGCCAAGGAAAGCAAAACCTGCAACAGAAAGGAAGCAGTACTAGCTTCAGCACAACAGTTATGGTCCTTTGCCTACTCTAAAGAGACATAAAGACGTGCTGCAGCATAATCAGTGGCTCAGCACAACTCCTGACAGTACTGGTACTTTTCAAGAAGCACGTCAGCAGGCCTGGAACTCAAACTACGGGTAACAAGTTACACAGCGGGCACGTCCCTGGGGCTCTGAGCTTCAAAGTCAGCTGCTCTGGAGCAGGCCAGAGGAAACAACGTAACAATCTCAGACTTCTCCCCTCTCAGGCAGGGATAAATCAACAGCGCTTGTCATACGACATACCAGAAGCAGGTTCCTAAAGGGCCCTATCAGGTAAATCTCCCGGAGATAAATCTCCAGGTGGTCTGAAATAGAGGCAGCACCAACAGTGCCTAACCTGCTCTAACTTCATTCCACACACACAGCATAACACAGACCCCACCTGGAAACCACAGGTGTCACAGGAAGCAACACCTTGTTGTTGACAAGGACCCAGGGTCTAGCAGATTCAATGGGCTTATCTTGTTTTCAGGAAGGGTTCCTCTACAGTTGGTGCAGCCACCAAACAAATGCAGGATGGGGGAGAAGAGCAAAGCAGCTTTTAACTAGAAAACTGAACACAAACTACGAAAAGCAGAACTTGGAGAAAGTCACCGATACTTCTCCAAACACAGCAGCAATTTCCACTTGAAATTCCTCCCCTACGACTTGTTTCACATACAGTTGCTACATGGTCTTTCAGAGTTTCTCTGCCCCCTAGACATGATGTCACAGCACTTGTGGGCAGACACAGCCAGTGCTCCTGTAACTGGCATCCCCTGCCTGGAGGAGATTCCTGCCTTGAAGCCGCAGTCCCTCGAGGGCACACACACTTCATAAGCTTCAAGTTCTTGAACTCTCAGTCAGTGTGTCACTAATCAGTCCTGTTGCGCATAGAAAAGCCTCAAAAGACCGATGTTGTAAAGGCATATCTTGCATCCTCCTGCATTAAGACACTCTCACCTAATCATTAAAAAATAAACACACATACATATATTTCTACTAGAGTCCTCCTTCCCAAGGCCATACTATTCTCAACCATTCCAATCTGCTTGCATAACTCAAATACTACCTCCTTTCAGGACTTACACTACTTAACCACCAAGCCACTAATTAGTTTTTTTAACCACCAGGATCTTTTTCGCAACTCCACCTGTGGAAACCTTCACCCTCCTGCTCTGCTGCACTCCTCTGGCCTCCTCTCCCTGCTAGCATCTTTTTCTCCACTGATTGTCACTCGCCTTCAGTCTGTTCTGCCAGCTTCCTACAAATCTCCACTCATTTCTAGTCCTCTATGCCTGAAGAGTCTCCAGTTAGCTCCATTCCCTTCAAAATTCTCGAGTTTAGCTAAAACAGAAGAACTTCACTTGTTGTCTCACCTGAAAAAGAAAAAATGCAAAATTGCCTAAACAAAAAAATTGATAAGATCACAAAACAGTTTTGTTCTCTTTCTGATGGATAGTTTTATGGGTGCCTAAGAGTATGCCTGACACAAAATTTGTTATGCACCATGCTCGTATTTCTCAGGACAAAGGAAATGCTTCTTCAAGCCAAAAAAGCAGCAGCAGCCTCTAGCTTTCCAGTTACAACTACATTTGTCAGCCTTATTGGTTTTCTTCCCTGTCTGCGAGTTGAAAACTCAAAGACAACATCCACCACAGATACTTCTCATTTTACATCAAGGCAACATTTTTCAAACTAGACATGCTTCTGCCTTCACTGACAAAATAAAAGATGTATCAAAAGCAGAAGCAATGTTTCTTTCTCCTCTCAAACAAGAACGATTTCCCCCATTGAATTAGTATGACTGGCTAGACGTAAAATGCTGAGGCCACAGGATTCAAATATGCTCTTTTGTTACCCTACTGTTCAATTCTTCAGCTTTTGCCTCCTCTGAAATGCTTCTTACCACTCCAAGGAGATAAATGCACTTATTCCTGCATTCACTGCATTGACCCTATAGAGAAGGAACACAGAAAGCATCTCCAAAGGCATCTCCAGTCCGGCCAAGGTACGCAAGCAGTGAGGGAGCCTCCCCACAATCTCTGGAGATTAGGTAGTCTTCTCAGCACAGGAACTCCAAAAGTTCCCCTCTTTCTTCCACAGTAAAAGGACTGCTGTACCAAGCTGGGCCAAAAAGTTCCTTTTATTCTTTAACAGTTTAACAAGTCCCCTTCAAGCCCAATCCACATAGCACATTTTCTAATTCATCTAAGCAGCCTCATAACCTAAGGGGGTTACTTCAAATCCTTTCAACAACATCTGGAAGGAAGCAATCCCTCAGTCCTCCAACTCCAGTACAACACCTTGCAGAGCAGCCTCAGGGGAATTCCTGCTTGCAGAGGAAAATGAACACTCCTCAGAGTTTTCAGTTCATTAAAACAAAAATTATTTTTTTTAGATGCAGATCAGCGCATAAAGATATGCAGGTACAACCTCTTGAGATAATGTCATAATCCTGTCACAGGGCTCCAATTACTCTCTGGAAGGTACAAACATTTTTGAGCTTGTTATTCAAGTGCCTTTGGTGCCTTCCCTTTGCTCTTGACTATAAGCAGCATGTTTGAAGCAGCGTTTCAGCAATCCTCATCTAGACACAGATTGCTGGGTTTAACACAGATTCAGTCACAAAGCCTGAAAACTCAACAATCTACAGCTACCCATCTTGCCCTACTACTTGCTTCCCCCTTCTCACCCCTGTAAGCATGCTGAGGATGTGTCTACTCCACAGACTGACGTACCACACACCAGCTATTCCAGCAGTACTTGCAGTAGCAGCCCAGGGTGAAGTTTGCCAGTTTCAGAGCAAATTTACTTCTTGTTCTGCCATTCCCACTGCAAAGCCAGTACTAGCTGGCAGCATAAACAGGAGCTGGTAACTGCTTGTGCTGCTACTCTCAAGTATAAAGGCTGGAGAGCAGTGGCAGATGTCGGCCACAGAGATGAAAAACATTCAGCATACCCTAGAAATGTAATACCTCAGCTGCAATGGTAATAGAGTTTAGGACTCAAAAGGGACAGAAGCAGCAAAGGAATTCTCAAACGGCACAGGGTGATAGCAAGGAAACTTTCTTCTGTCCTGCTATCAGGACTTTTCTCACAATATTAGGAACAAATTCAAACTCTTCCCAAATGATTGGCTCAAGTAGATAAAGGAGTCAATGACAAAAAGAAGCTGCAGAAGGCAACACGTAAGTTTGTATTTTCAACAGTCATCAAGGGACACCAGGATGGTGATGGGTCAGAACCCGGACTGAAGTTCACCAGTACTTTCTTTTGAAGACCAAACCATGCCATTCAGCACCCCTCATACTTCCCTCTACAGCGAAGCTCCTACTAGTTTCCATCTTTCTCATTCTAGTCCAAGAAGCTGTCGAACCAGACAACTCTTGAGTTATTTCCTAAAGTAGCATATTTTGCTGCTAGCAACCATGGCCAAGAATTGAAAGCCCCTTAATACTAGGTGTGTGTGACAGCAGTTTTGCCAGGAGTAAAATTCAGACACCAGGTAAAAATAAAGGACTCCGAGGACTCCATCAGCTCTTCTCTCATCTCCCACACTCTAAAGACCAAAATTTGGTAGGTGGTAATTCTCCCCTTCCACACCTTTAAATATTCCATTATGAGTTCATTCCTCCCTGTTGCTGTATTGCTGTATTCCTTTTTTTTTGGAGGAGGAGGAGAAAAAGAACTAATTTCACAGTTCAACAAATACTTACACAAAATTTTATATGTTTAGAATGTTACAGAAGCCAAATACACTTCCCAGTTCCTCCCAATGTTACGTACATCCAGAAAATGTACACAGGAACAATTTTAGACTTTTTCAAGCACAGGAAATAAAAAGCAGGAGTATGCAGTGGAACATATCCAAAGTCATGCTCTACAAAGATATGTTCATCTTTCTTGATTAAAGGAAACAAAAGGGGTTTTTGCCTCAGCTTGCCCTCTCAGTCCTCTCAATCCTTTCTGGCAGTCTCTCAAAACTTTCACAAGCAGCATTTCTCGGTGCATTTTAATGAAATATTTATTCTATTTGGTTTTTTTCTTGAGTTATTTGAAGTTAAATGCTATAGAAGGCATGGGGATCCCTTCAAGCACAATGAAATTTATGAAGTTGATCTCCCTCTCTCAAACTGAGGGTAGTCACTCACCTATCCCAAATACAAGGAACAAAAATGGAAATGGGGCAGAGAGGTGGATTTCAGCCTACTCAACACAATAAAAGTGTAACTGGAATCCTAGCTCATAGCCACTTACATTAAGCAGTAAAACATCACCCATTTCTCACAGTAGAGCAGTGAATAAGTCTACTCACACATAGGTCCCTTGGATTGGCTGAGCCAACCTAGGTCAGACAAAAGGAAAATTCAGGATTATTACTATGCTTACTTTAATTCATCTTTCAACTACTAAAAGTGGTTAAAATTGAACAAGTTGCTTGAAGAGCACTACTTGGATCAGTGTAGTAACAGTGTAAATATTTTTCTTTGAATAGTATAATTCTGGGCCCATCTGCATTTGCTTCCGTACCACTCAGCTCTTACTAAGCTGTCTAAAGGGACTGGAAAGAGAGATTGCACCTGAAACTGCAGCCCCTTCTCTCCATGGAGAACCACACACTTCTTTGGGCTGAGCCTGTAATTTCTCCAAATCCAAGCTTACACAAAGCAGGTTAGAAGCAAGATGCTCTATGCATGCACAACACCTCCCCACATGTCTGTCTGGCCATCCAACGTTGTAGTGTCCTTCATGACCACTGAATTCATCCCTAGCTGTGTAAACACTTTTCCTTTCAGCTACATAATCGGAGACAAAGGAAACCTCGGCTTTGCACAGATTTCTAAAGAACGGGAACAAGTCTGGATCTGCTCAGTGACTGGAGTGAGCTCTAACAAGCTGTTCTATGCAATGCAAACAAACACCAGCGGTATCCAAGAGCTTCTGTGCAGAATAACCTTGGCACTGAAAAGACCTTAGAACAGCAAGCGGCAGACTGGCTGCATTTGCGTCAGAGACAACACAGAGGAATGAAGTCGTTTCAGTTTATCCAAGCTCAATTCATCACTTTAACAGAAATCCGAAAAATTAAAGAGCTAGCTTTATGGAGTTTCACACATGCTCAGTCAATGAAAATCAGGTTGTGTCTAAATCCAAATGGGCTCAGATGCAGCGTAATTATACTATTATTATTTTTTAATATTCATTTTATTTATTTAGTATTTAGATTTTCCTCTTTTTGGGCTATTGGTATTTGCTTAATTCAGGACTTTTAATACGTTTATCAACACCTTTACCTGCATTTCCCAGGACCAGGCGATGCTATTATCAACACTGAAAGGCACAATCTATGTTTTGATAGGTTTCTGACAAAGCTGGTTATGAATCCATGAGAGATTACACCATTTGGAACACAAATGACAGGAAGCTTTCAGAGTATTTTACAGACTACGTGTTAAAATTTAATTAACAACTTATTCTGATCCACTGTCATAATTCTAAAAATAGCTTGGCCAGGCAGGAGGACCATTGTGAATGAGATATAAACACAGCCTTTGGGAGCTTGGGAATAACCTTAAGGGCCAAAGATGCGAGAAAAAACAATAGTTATAGCAACAAAGCAAGAATGGAGAAGCATTATCTGCAGAAAAGCAGACAAAATGCTTGTCATTGCATCTCTCCAACACTGTAAAAATTCCCCATCTCTATCTAATAAGCACCTTTGGCTCTTAGCTACATTCCAGATGAACCTTCAAAGAAAACAGAAGAGACAGGTGAAGAACTAAGCCTCAGATTTCAGGACTCTGCTTTTGAAGCTTTCTTGCCTGGCTCATTCCTTCATTATTTTCCCCAGCTAATCTTCAAGAACTTGCCAGATGGGGAAAAAAGGCATAACACTGGTAAAGCTCAAAAAGTATTTCTGAACAGCACTTAGGTTTCCATAAATCCTCCTCTTCTGGCACAGCTTCATTGCTTGCCCATCACTGAATGTTGCATTTGATTTGTGTTAGAATAGATGCAGCGGTTATTTTTCTATTCACAGTTATCTTCCTGTGAAAAGGCAGGAGTTTCCCCAAATTTTGCAGCATGCTTAATGACTAAGCAACTTATCATACTCATCTCATGGCACTCCAGGATATATGGATAGATTGCTTGAGACAAAATGCTGAAGAAAATCCATGCATAAATAAAATCAATTTATTACCAGAGGACAGACCAGATGCTCACTGACTGGAAATGAGTTTGCCCTCTGCATTAACCACGTGGCAAAGGGAACACATTCCTGCCCAGAAAATGAATATCTCTCTAAGCTTCCTGGAACTCACGCAACAGAATTCCTAAACATCAAAATTATTGCAATACAATATACAACATATGGTTTTAAACATTTGAATCACAAGCTCTGCTTTCTCACTCAGAGCTGAGCCAGTCACTGTCTCCATGCCTGTCTTTTTATGAGAACATTCTTCAGCTTTTGTGGCAATTGTGAGCACGTCACACTGGCCCCACATTGAAGAAAAGTGTTACCACCAAGAGATTTAATGTGATCTCTCGCTTCACATTAACATCGCCTTGCTCTGCCTGCTCTGAATGAGTCTGCTATGTAAAGTAATAGAAGTGAGGACGGTGGGGCGGTTGCGGGGACAAAGATGAGGGGAAGATGATTTTCCAGTCGCCTTGGCAGTATTCTTTGTTCCTCCATCTGGCTCCCAGCTCCTCGGCTGACTTGCTCATTAACAGTACTCAGGGCTGGCATGCCACTGCAGGTGCAGCTCTCCAGGCCCATGACGCATCGTTAACCCCACATCCCTCCTGCAATTGGCAGTTGGGTTGTTACCTCCCAGGATCAGAAAACCTCCTCAGCAAGCCCTTTCCCTCCTCCAGGATTCACCCGACACACACCTGCCTTGCCCTCTGCTGTGATCTTGGGCTCCCCGCTCCACAGGCACTCACTTTCTCCCTTCCTCTGCAGGAAAGGGTTCATGTCAAGCCCCTGTAATCCTATTTAGCTGATGATTTGCCTCCATCAGGTCACCACAGCTGGCTTCAGGTCTTGAAGCAAAAAGGAACTCAGAAAATGGAATAAATGCAGAACCACTCTCAGGTCTTCCGACGTGCTTAACCAAGTGCTTTTGTTCATGTGACTCGATGCCTCAAAAATGATACTGAAAAGGCTCGCCAGCATTGTGGCTGCCTTTCCCAGTCCAGCACAAGGCATTTGCATACTGATTACAGACTCGGAGGTGCTGCAGTGTGTTATGGGAGCTGCAGATAGGGAAGGTGCACTGCGGCCCCAGGCTGGGAGATGTATCCAACAGGCCTATGTCTGAAATAAGGCAGTGACAGTATCACCAGTAACAGCAAGACTGAAAAAAAACCCCAACCACCAAACAAAACAAAACAAAAAAAAATCAAACCCAATCAACCAAGCAACAAGACCTTGTCCCTTTCCCACTCTGACTACCTGTTCTGGCCAATCTGTCACTCTCTCATGTGTGTGCCTCCCTCTCCTCACTACCTACACAAAGCCAAAATGAGGCCAGGAAGACATACTGGCTGGGATACCCAATTTCAGTAGCCTCACCCTTCCAAATTCAAAGAGCTAGAATTACTAAAATGAGATCAACTCCTCCTCCAGCAGTTTCCAGCACCAGCAGATTTTTTCCATGCAGTATCACCTCAGCTTTGATTGCATCTAGCAACTAACATTTATTGTACTCTACCACACAGAGGCAAATTCAAGCTTCACTGATGCTGAGGAGCATTGGTCATGATACATTTAAATGCCATAATACATCAAATAAATAGAAAACTTTTTAGAGTTGTGTTGAGAACTGAAGTTTTGGTCTCAAAGGCAAGCCATTGTTTCACACTGCTACAGCTGCTGAAGTCAAACCTACATGCCCCTTTCTGGGACTAACTTCCTTCAAAGTTCTGTGCAAAAGCACAAAGTTATCCCATGCCACTTACAAGCAGGCATCTCTCTACAGACAAAAACTACATCATGGCTGGTCTGAAAGAAAAGAGGTATTTCGGGTTATATTGGGTAAATAAACACATATTTCACATCATGTACTACCTTGTGAGTATCCGCTCTATTTTCTTCCTCTCATTTCTAAAAGGCAAATCCCCTCATCTCTGCTGACATTCTACATATCGTCCCATTGCACTGCTATTTACATTATTCACAACACATGTCCATCAGATAAACACCCAGAAGCTAGAAAGCGGAGAGGGAAACACTCAAGCTGCATAAATGGGTGCAGTTGATAGGTGATGAGGTGTCAGAAGACAGGACACAAGGCAGCAGTGAACAGATTTATCAGCTGCGCCAAGACCTGAGCTTCCAAAACTACTTCACGTGAGCAGTTGGTACACAGCGTATGTCTACATGAGCAAAACATGGTCCATGCTGTTGAGACATCCAAGTGTCCCCAGCTGCAGTAAAAAGGGATGAGAACGGAGGGTGAAAAAGCTGGGGGGGGAATCAAAATTACAAGGTAAAGAAAGAGCACTTACTAATATGCAAGATTCATTCAGTTCAGACACTGCCTTCTGCTTAACAAGTAGAGATGGAATTTTTCCCGAGTACTAAAGATGTGTACAAATGCATCAGCCATCACCACTTCTCCATAAGAAATTATAAAGACACCTCCATTACTTATACATCTCCCCCTCCCTGCGGCATATGCAAAGGTTTAACTTACCTGTGGCCTGTGCTTCCAAGACAAAGGTACCAAAGATAACTAGCAGAAGAAATAACCCATGGCTAGTCAAGGCAAGAGACAATCCTGTGTTGCTCTTTGGTGCTACCATTCCATGGCACATCTTTTACCCACCGAAGTTTCTTGTTAAAAAATTCTCAAAAGATCTGGTTGATCAGGAGCACCTCAGTCTACAAAAAGAAAAGACAAAGAAACAGTAAGTGCGGAGCCAAAGACCTACAGCATCTGGGGAGGGGAGGAAAAAGGGGAATTCAGAAATAAACAAAAGCAACCTTTTGCATGTTCTAACATTTAGGAATCTTACCAAGTATTCACAAAGTAACAGGAGCAGAACAGGCAATCCTCTGCATAGGAAGTACTGAAAGGAGCTTCATTACAGAGAGACTAGAACTTTTCATGCACCCTCTAATGACTGCCCAGCTTACAATTAATTGTCGTTTTTCAAGGCAATCCCAGAGGATATAACATCAGGAGAATTTGCTTCAAAATACCTTCAGAGAGTCAGCCTTCCTACAGTCCCACCACCTTTCAGAAGGCCTCCAGGACACAGCCGACTCTACTAGACAGCCAGGATAAATAAATCAAATGCTTCTTCAGCCACCTGGAGAGGCACCGCAAACCTGACAGCCAGCTGGCACGCAGGAAAACACAAGCTTACAAGGAGGAATGTAAACAGCTTGCAAACCTCAGGTATAATGTTCCGACGGTACAGAGCACAGCAATTAAAACTGCAGGATGTGACACCGCTCATACCTGAGGGCTGAGGGGTTCAGCCACAGCCTGTCGGGCACTGTCACAGCAGAAACAATGAGTCGTATGTAAATGCACAAAGCACGGTTGGGAAACCAAAGGAAGCACAAAGTGGAACCCCTGTTTTCAAATGAAGGAAACAGATCCAGCAGAACGCACAACCCACCGACCAAGTACAGTTTTAGTTTGCAAGAACGCCAACAGTAACTCTGGACCTGGAAGAACAACAATGTCGTGTGTAGCTCCAAGACTCGTGAAAGAAGTTGGGACTAAAAAATCAGTGTCTACTGGTATTACAAAGGAGGAAAGAGAAACTGTGATAAGGACTGGCTAAATGATCAAGTAAAAACAAAACAAAACAAAAACACCACCCCTCCAACAAAAAAGCAACAACAACAAAGAAAAATGGAGACACTTTTCAACATTTCTATGATGTCAGTCCTTACACAAACATCTAAAGCAATCAGGGCAATAAAATTTTGCAGAAACTACTATTTCTTTACAATTGTCCTCAGGAATACTTTTAATTTTGAGAGACATTCCATTCAGCCACAGCTACTTCAGTAAAATAGATATTCATACTGAAAGTGGATTATTTTTTTTGGCCAAATTTCCCATAAAAGTTAAAAATACTGGAAAAGTCCAAACAAATCTGGGAGGTGCAGAGTCAGGTATTGTACTCTTTCACACCCCATGAGAACAGACAGGAGACCTGGGTTAATGCTCCTGCTACTAGTGAAGGCAGTATGACTTTCAGACCCTCAAGTATTTCTGAGATGAATTCAACACACCAGTACTGACCAGAGAAACAACTCAAACGGCCATAACTCCCATTTCCAATCATTCAGTCAAAACAAAATAAAAAACAAAACAAAACAAAAGTTGCATTATGGGAGAGAATATGTGGATTTGCCACTAAACCTGGAAGTCATCCCAGTGAAAAGATGATTTCCTTAGTTCCATGTCACCACTTTGTTCATATTTACTTTGCAAAAGGGCTACCTTTAAAATTTGGATCCTTCAAGTGAATTAGTCTCTCCCAAAGAATTCTCTGGCTGCATCCACCCCCGCCTTGAAATGTCATTTCGAGATGACATTTAAACTGCCACGTGGCAAGTCTGGAGCTGATGCTACAATAAACTCTGTGTTTGCCCCTTTTGTTTCTTGCTTCATTTGGAGGAGGAGGGAGAGAAATGAAGCTATCCCACGCTACATCTCTAGCACAGGCTATGGATTTCTCATGTCTTCCACAAACAAGGAGCCGTTGCTTTGGTGCACCAAACTTCTACCATGCCAAAAGGACTAAGGATGCTGCCACTCACCTGCCAGAATCTTCAACAACAATTAGGCCACGGAATCAAAAAATACTCCTTTCTGAAGAAAGAAAAGCCAGCTAGTTCACACATCTGCCTCCTCCTCTCAAGTCAGATCTGGATTTTAAATTCACATTCAACTGGAAAAGGCCAGCATCTGGCCTATACTCCTGGCCAACAGCTGGCTGCTTTCTCTACTGCTCTACATCGAATTAGGGCTCTGACGAAGCAATGCACCCTCTTCAGCAGATGGCCCTTCTGATTAGATCAAGACAGCTCTGTCCTTCCCATTCCAGTTTAATCAAGCCTCATTAGTGTAACACACTTTGCAAGTCTTGTCAAGGTATCTTTTTTAAAAGGTGGCCTTCCTTGCCCTTGGGATAGTGCTTGCCAGGTGGCATGGCAGGAGCCAGAAGGAGAGGCAGGGAAGAGAGAGGCAATTATTACAGAATTTGCTGAGCTGCCTGAGGTGTGCTTGGCACCAAGGTGCTTTCATCTCCTAAAGATCGCACGTGCAAGCCAGCAGGACAGCTTTGGTCTCTGAACAACCACCAAGTTAGAGATACCAAAACCAAGAATTATCTTCTGGGGAAATCAATTATTTTTTTATTCTCAGTTCACTAATAGTTTGCTCCAAAGCACAGTGCCGTTTCTCTCCTTTCTTCTGAAGTCAGACACAGCTTCCCCATCTCTTTTCAGCCACTCGAGTCCCAGGTTATGACGGATCTTCTTTTGTCAGAAGCACAGGGCTGCCCCACAAGGAATGTTGCAAATCGCTGCTGCTACGCCTACAGCAACATCCTCCTAAAATTGATTTAGTTCAGGGTGGGATTAGGAGGAGACACAAAGGCAGCAAAACCATTTAGTGCGAGATATGGCATCGATAAATCCCTCAGAATTGTTAGGCACAGGTACTACCTGCAAGAATCCTCCCTCAGGCTTCAGCCAAGTTACAAAACTTGTTCCCAGCCTTAAGTTTTCCCTGACAAAATTAGAAGATGAAAGAGATTCTGGCTAGATAAGAAGGTATCCTTTCTTCCCAGAGGGGAGCTGCTGGTTGGGAAGCTATTTAGACAGACATTCCATTCTCTGAAAGTTGACTGCACATTCCTCAGACCTCCAGCTCAGGGGGAAGCAGCTTTCATAACAACTCTCCAGGCCTTCCCCTCCAGAAGTCAACCAGAGTGCACCCTAGAGCACACACGTTTTGTCAGAGACGTACACTCAGGAGATAGAGCTTAACGGTTCATGGGAATCGAAGTGATGCCCTGCTTACACACTGCATTAAGGAAAGGGCTGGTTTCTTTAATAGATCCTAGAAACAGGGAAGCAGAAGTCAACAGTAGCACGAGTAAACGGAGCAAGGACACTTCAGACTCATTTCACACGCCACAGCCTAGGCTGAAGGGTTATGGGAGGATTAAGTTTAAATCGAGATGTTTTCAAAGATAATATTTAGTATAGCCAGCAGTTCCCATAAATACAGTAAGGAGGGGAGAGAAGATGCTCCTCTGTCAACAGTGTATCAGTCAACAGAAGCGTGGGACTTTTTCCTCCCTCTTTTTAATGTACACTTTGAAAAGCACCTACTAAATATGGAGAAGAAAATAAACCATGCTCTGGCCACAAAGTCAACAGCCACACACCCTGTCAGAGAATGCTACGAACAAGGGGAAAATGCACTCCATTGCTCTCAGTTACAGTCATCTCCGGCTCTTACTTTTCTTGAAGTCTCGTCATCAAATAACCTTCCCGGTGATGCTTCAGCATTAGGCCCCTCGTCACACGGCCAGCTCTGCTCGCACAACGAGCAGTAGTTTGCTTCTGCACAAACTCCCCCAAAAGAGGCATCAGCTTCCACCGAAACCACACTGGCCAGACATCCCAAACCACAATCAGCGTTTCCAAAGATGACGCACTAGCATATGGCAGGAGCTTTTTCTAAGCTAAGCTGTTTGGAGATCATTTATCTTCTAGACCTTCAGAAGCTGCCAACTCATATCCCTTCATCCAAGATCTCTTTATAAGCATATGTACATTTTCCCAGGATTAAGACTAATTTTCTGTTTTTCCTCACAGCAGGACTCCAAAGTCCCTGTGAAAAAGTGTTCTTCGGAACGTCATGTGCTCAGGACATGAAAGAGGATCAGATTCATTTAATTTTGGTACACCAAAGACAAAGGATGTCAGGGGAGTGGACAGGACAGTCTGAGGCTCTCCAGTTGCTCAAGATGCCTGGCACAGCTATGTCCTGTGTCATCGTTGCTGGAAAACAGGTCTTCAACTTTGGTTCCTTGGTTTATTTAGGGAAGTGTTCAGTATGTTTGGAATGCTACTGGCTTGCTTTTCAATACCATACTTGAAACTTGCCAGAAGAAAACTAGCTACCCTCATGCACATCAGAAATCTCTTATTTTATCCACATACTTTCCCCTTCCCTCGCCGAGTAACATTCAAAAATTATTCGCTATCTCCTGAACACACACAGCAAAGATCTCGGCAGCAGGATGAGCGATGGGTGCGCACAGCTCATACACCTTTTGAAAGGCCAAGCACAAGGACTGCTCTTGCTTCATGGTCACGCTGCGGGCAGAAACTGATGTGAGCAGCCTAGTTCAGAGGATTTAACCTTCTCCCTTAGTTGCTGCTTTTGTTGTATCCTTATTTGTCTGCTTTCAGTGAGCAGTCAAACTTCAGAACAAAACAATCATCCCCTTGGCCACTTCATAAGAAAAACTGAAGAAAAATCAAGTTCATGCGACAGCAGAGAAAAGAACCCCCGAATTCTACTTACTTTCTGTGGCTAAACCAGTTTAATTGAAAACTTTCAGGAACAAAACTGTATTTTTAACATTTTGGGACAACTTCACAGTTCAATTAAACTGTTCAGTTAAACCAGACACAAAGAAAAAAAATACAACATATCATTCAAAGTTACCTGCAGGCAGTTTAGAAAAATCTTAATTATCTGACTTTTCAGCACAGCCAACTCTCAATTATCCAAGATAATTGGAAAAGATGGAAGAGGAAGAGAGAGGAAATAAGAAAAAACAAGCAACCCGTGTAGCACGTGTGCATCTGTCCATCCCTTCCAAGTAACTGGATGGTTGTGTTTACACCTTCACTTTTGAATTACAAAAAGGCAGATTTCTGCCCAGGACAGGCACAGCATACAGCAGAGGGCTGACCTGCACATACCCCCTGCTACACAAAGGCATAACTGAGGCAGACTGAGCTGCTTATTCCAGGCGCTGGAATCGTTGCACATCCTCCTGCAAACCAAGACCCAGACTGCAACCTGTAGGGGGATCTGAATTGTTGGGTTTCCTTCCTCAATCCCCAACTACGCTGCAAGGGTTTGGCCTATGATCTGTTTCTTTCACATAAATACCTTGGTTCGGCTTTCATCTCCTCTCTCACTGAAGTTTCTAAAACACCAGTGCAATTGTTGGCAATTCCCATTTTCAAGTGGGAACATTAGAGCTTGCTCAGAATAAAATTTGCTGGGCAAGCTAAATTCTGAAATTTCATGTTAATCCTACCTCTTCACAGCCCCATTAAAGCACACTTGAGCTTGAAGCCAGAAAACTGGATTTTTCATTACTGGATAACCAGTTCCTTACAAGTGGGAAGGTCACACCAACATTCTTACCCAAAGTGAACAAACCTGCAAGATTAATCTATTTGCATAGGTTATTCCACAGCTTCCTCCTCTCTATCCTTCCTATCATAGTCTAAAGTCCTGTTTGCATCTAGATCACGCTTTTGCACCCCTCCCTCACTTGCCTCCTTATCTCACTTGATGTTCCCAAGCGGTCATCCTGAGGCTAGCCAAGCATATTCCTCTGTGGGCTAAAGGCAGGGGCCATATCCTCCATCTAATTCTATTCCATGCCAGTAGCTGGGTGCAATTCTTTGTATACGAGCTTCTTTCCTGCTGCAGCCTAAACAGAAACACACAGGAGGCTCAGAGATACTCCCAAGGGGACCAAACAACTCCAACAGTTGCCTTCAAAGTAAGGAACAAGGAAGGAACAGACTTTTCAAGGTGTGCAAAGAGGAGGTGCAAGGTTGCTGAGGGAGAAAAGGGGTGGCACGCAGTACCCTTCCACTGGCCGTCAGATGGTGGAAACTCTGAAATAACTTGTGGATTAACTCCAAAGTGTTTTGCCATTCCTCGGTCTAATGTGATGCACAGGGCAATTTTTAATCTTAACAAGGAGACCTCAACACGCTGCTGCTCAGGACACCCTGCTTGACAGTTTCCTCTGTTCCTAACTATCCAGCCAATGAAAATGAACAAGAAAACAGGCCTAGACACTTTTTAAGAAACACTTGTGCATATCCAAGAAGCATCAGAAAGAAGATGACACCTCAGATCCCAGCCCCTGACCACCAACAATTTTTTGTGCAGCATCCTCTTAAGAATCACGAGACATACTTGGTTGCTTTGAAGACATTTTGTAGGGAGGATTAATTAATTTGGTATAAAACTCAGCCAAGTGAGGGAGTACAGGTTCCCTCAAGGAAAATCAGAGTAGACATATTTTCACTACACACTGTAGAAGTTGACTGCTACAGCATTGTCAGTCACACTGATTTGCATCTCTTACAGTCTAAATTGCCATCTTTTTGCATGGTATTTTACAGATTTTAAAACCAACCAACCAGCCACACAGGTCTTCTTAAAAAAAAAAAATCTGTGCACTGCAGCAGCAAATTCCATCTTCGCAATTCCATCTTCCCAAGAAGACATCAGAGTAGGCCTCCAAAAAAGGCACTTCAAATCAGAATTGACTGCATCAGACACCCAACTGCAGAGGACAAAGTGTGAGCAAGGTACTCTGATACACCAACATGTGCGATACCTCTTGCACATCCCAGCCTTTAAGCCATATAACGTTTTCTGAACAATTGATTTACTTTCTCATCCTGTGACACAGTAAAGAGGACACCACAGCAGTGCTTGCTCTACAACCCATTTTTCATTCTTGCAAATATCCCTCTCAGACTTTTGCCTCTCAGAGGCAAATTGCTAGAAACTGTCTCGGTTTTGGGAAGATCCTTCTCTATTTCCAAGTATTGAGGTTGTCATGCCAGGTCAGTCACTGAGGAGATGAACTCTGTGACTGAAAAATTACCCAGTCATCCTTGACTTGATAAGTCCTAGAGAAAGCCCTGTTTATCATTAACTCCCCAGATTTTCAGAGGTTTCCTCGAACGTCACAAAGTTTCACTGGAAGCTTGTTCTGTTTTACTTGGGAAGAGGAAAACAAGAGATCAAAATCCAATTGTTTTGCCACCCTTACGGCAAAATTTCCAACTAAGGAAGGAGAAGCTACTTACGGGCAGGTCGTGAACTGGCAGACACCCGTAAAAAGGAAAAGCAGAGCCATGGAGGGGCAGGGTGGGGAGTTAGACTGGTTAATGCTCACAACTTCACTACAGGGCAGATTTCTGTGCTGTTACAGAAATGCTTGTACCAATGGGGTCACATCACCAGTGAATGAAGAGAAATCAGTTATTAGAAAAAAGTGCTCTAGCTACTTTAAGGGATTTTTTTTTAGTGGGTATGGTTTTTTAAGCATATCAGCATCTCTGCGATCTATGGGAGAAAGCAGACACCGGAGGATAGTAGAGAATACACCTCACATTTAATTTTTCCCAGTTCAGGGGTTGGTTTTTTGTTTGTTTGGTTTTTTTTAATATGTCTTTATCTGGAAAACTATTCCCTTTGGAAACTATTGTTTCAGCATTTTTTCCCTGCCGCACTGCATCAGAAAGGCTAGGTTTCATACTTTCAGCTTTAATCAGTACAACAGCACACTTACAGAGGACCATATGCACAAAATGTTCCAGAACACTTTCCAAAAATAATAAGTCCTAAAAAAGAAAATTCACAGTAAACTGGAATGGCTTCAGGGAAGGAGAATAAAGAAAAGCCCTGCAAAGGCAGAACCTCTTGAAACCACATGCAAGCTTGAAACATTACCTTCAGTAAGAACAGTGTTCTCAAAGCAGCTCTGCTAAGGTCACTTGTACGGCCATGATGCTCTTCTCATTTATTCAGCTCTGTTAATCTGTTTCAGGGAATGCATCACAAGGTTCATGTACAATAAAGGCTTATTTTATAATCCTTTGCTACTAGAACATGCTTCTCCTCATCCTCACTAGTTGTGCTTTCATTTCAACTGATGTGACCAAAAGCATACTTGTAGCTGCAAGAGCACCAGGCAGCAGAGCCATTCGAAAAAGGACATCCATTTGAGAAATGTCTTTCCTATCGAAGCTCTCTACGTATAAATTTCAGTGAACCAGTCTGACATTTAAAGGAGGAACTATACTAGAAGATGGCAACACTCTTACATTTATTCCTAAAAGATCAGCTGTGAGACACAACTCCAGTTTAGAATGATCAAGTTTCCCAGAGATGGTAACATCCACACACCCACTTCCAAAGGACGATGACAATTGCTGTGCAGTGCTTATTATTTGTATCACAGTTTATTCAGAAAGCTTTCTGCAATACACATATTGTAGTATCAGAACCTTCCAGGCTAACAGACCTTTGATGTTTGGATGTCTGACAGCACAAAGGTCTTTTCAAAGCTAAACACATACACTCCAAGAAATAAGACCGTCCCTTACATCCTCCACCAACTTCATCTTCCAACAATCTACTATCATGGACCAAACTGAGAAAGATAAAAAGCAGAGTTTCAAATTCTAGTTGTGACTTTAAGACTACATTCGGGGGGGG
>NW_009714903.1:66826-83190 GCF_000703405.1 Apaloderma vittatum
GGTGTCAGCATCATGTCTCAGTTTTGTATTTACTAGCTCACTATTTTTCTTCTGTTAGCGGCGGCAAAGTCATTAGATGTCTCCTAATTGCTTTTCCTATTTAGGATGTGCTGCACTAACACCACAGATGCACACGTATGGCCACAAAGCCTCACTGTGCCAGAGGTTGATCGCAGGGGCGCTGGGCACGTTTCCCTTCACGGGGCCCAGCGACATCACTCTGACAGCATAAAACTGAGAAAGGGAACTTCAAGTTTTGCATTCACCATTCGAGCCCTTTGCAACTACAACCATAAGCTGACCAGCACATCACCTGCACCCCCAGCACCCACCCCGAGACTCAACCTGAGGCTTTCAAACTCTAGGCAAGGTGCCACAAATTAATCTCAGAAGTCAATACTCAAGGGCTGAGAGAAGAGGGGGTGGGAAATAGGAATCTTAACAGCTTCCTTTCTTTCAAGTCACTCAATTACCAGCTCACAGAGAGCACACATCATTACACAGAAGACCTCCACAGTCTTTTCTCTCTGTCTTCCCTCAACAGGCAATGCTTAATTTGATTTTCTACCAAGGGATCAGTTGTAATTACATTCTGATCTGAGCAGCACAACCTAGGAGCATCAAGCCAGAGAGGCACTTCAAGAAGGGCCACTGCTCATTACATGTCACGAGGGGACATACACATACTCCATGAGGAAGTCGAAGGCTCCAAGAAGAATCCTCAAGACAGGTTCCTTTCTAGCAGGGTGGCAAACCAGCTTCTCAAAATCTTCTCAAAACCATTCAAAGGTTGCACACTACATATTTCTACCATTAAATTGGGGTGGGAACTAAACATGTCAGAAAGAAGAGCCTGCACAATAAAACCTGTAAGTTGCACCTCAAAAGAAGGTAAATTTGAAGCTTCAACTTCTCCCTCACTTGACTCAGTCACATTTAGACTTCACAAAGGTCTTCACCCTTGGTCTAGTCCACTGCTCCTTTGCGGAGCGGCTCGGCTTGTGGCCTGTCACTCCACCATCATGACACTTACAGGCTTTCGCTGTGATCTTGGCTGAAGGATGATTGCTCCTGGCGATGAGACACCCCTATGCTGCTGCTCCCATGCCCACCTCACAGATAATCACCTCCTCAGCAACGCTGGTGAGACTTTCAGGAGCTTGCTGGGTAAACTGGGTCCTTGCACTAGCACGGTGCTGGAGCCAGTGGAGGCAGGAGACATGGAGAGGTAAGAAACTCCCTCCTCAGCTTTACTGCTGAAGCCTGTAATGTGTGGAGCCACTTTCTAACTTAAGCAACCAGCCTGTTCAATGGCTGGGCCAAGCAATTGCACAGGCTTCTGGCTCCTAAAACCAGCTCTGTTTTCAATCCACACACGAGTGTGGCAGAAATAATTTGCCATGCATAAAGTTGCTCTAGATCTAAACCCTCCCCTTAAATTACAGCTCTGAGCATCCCGGTTTCCATGCAGACTAAAAGCCAGTAAACTGGGCAAGAGTGCTCCATGACAGCCAAAGGCAACGCAGGCTTGCCGAGTTATAGGAAGTCAAGTGAAATTTGAAGCCAAAAGAAAGGGGAAAAGTTGCATAAAGCAGGACAGCAAGAGTCAGCAACTTGCTTTGTCAGTAAACCTTACCATTTTTTTCAGCAGTGAGAAAGGCTGTGAAGTCTGGCTGCACACAGGCAAGAACACACGTGCAAGCGCTTACTTAACCTGCCTTGCACCTTGGCTTTTTTGCTAGTCCTATCCAGGAGCGCAACCCCACAGCTGAGCTTTGTCTGGTCTGCCTCAGAACTCCAGGGAAAACCCTCGCAAAGATTGGATTCCTCCCCGATACTCCCATGTGCACAGACAAACCCTGGATAGAGTCACAGGCGATGCCTCTCTACCACTGGGACCAGAAGCTAAAGGCGAGGCATCCTGCCCGTGGCTGGGCAGTTGCCTCCCTGGGAGCAATCCATCCTGCCTGCTGGCTCTCAGCTAAGGACACTGGTCCCTCTGAGCCCTACTCATAGTCCTACACCCCCTGAACGGGCCAGGTACCAGGCAGGCATCCATGAAACAGCAGCAAGAGGAGGAGAGAGGAAGAGGCATTGGATTTCTGCATTTTGCTACTTCTCCAACACTTTTATATTTAAATATCAACAGGCTGGGCACATGAGCACAAAGGATACCACACATGCTGCCCCAGATACCTTTTCCCCCATGCTCTTCTGTGCACAGTGCTGCCAAGCGGAAGATCCTTCCCCATTCTCCCTAAAAAGGACATCGTGGAGTAGGCACATTTACCTGGTTACTATCTACAGGGTAGGAAACCAATCCGTGAAGCCACAAGCAGCTAAGCGAATAGTACATCCACTTGGGAAACAGGTCACTCTCTGCTTCGCTCAGTGTTTTGACACATCTCTAAGCATCCTGCGCAAGTACACTCATGTCATCAAACCATTTGTCAAAAAGCACAAACATTCTAGCACAGAATTTCCAGCAACCTCTACTCAGCCTCATGAGAAAAGCACAGCAATTCCGGCTTCAATTGCCTTTAAAGGAAGGTGGTTTTTATTACGAAAAAATTTCAGACATTTTGCAAATAAATATGAAGGTCCTGCCACAGCCAGTAATCACCAAACAATTTCCTGCCTCTGGAGACAAGGTTCCCTCAGAGTGAATTGATTAAATAAAGGTTATTAGAATTAGTATAAAGCAAGCTAGTTTAAAAGTCATCCTCTTCATGCTTCTACCTGTAACACAGCACTCCAAGCAGCAGCACAAAGACATTAGCTACAAGAGCTTACAAGGATACCAAAATTAATATGCAAACCCCACCAAACTGAGAGACGAAGATTCAAAATGACATTCAACAGCAAAGGATTTTCACGTTTGTTTAATCTATTTCCAAGGGAGTTTCTCAAACGGAATTCACCCAATCCCTTTATTACTGTACTCTTAAGATTTAATTTGTTTTCCCCATTTTGTCAATTTGACATGCAATTCAGTCTTTCGAGAGTCAGCAGTCATCCTCCCCAAAGCTGTTCTCCTTTTGCCTTCACAGTCTAAGACTTTGCTGCAAAACAACAGGCTAAATACATTCACTCCATCTTTCAGTGTTACCAATTTCCTTCTCCTCTAAAGGTAAATATTTCAAGTAAAAGCAATACAGTGTTACTTTCTACAAATGCTACATGTGGAGTCTGACATCAGTATTGGAAATTTGCTCTACAGCTCTCTGGCATCTCTTGCACAGACAATAGGAAGTAACAGTGAAGCAACAGCACCGGAGCAACAGTTTAAACAGAGCAACCACTTAAATTAAGGTATGCTCTACAACAAAAGAGATCTGTACTTTGCAGAAAGGCCTACACATCAACAGACTGACAACTGTCTTGTATCTGCAGGTTAACCGAGCTTCTTCTCATTCTGGTCCAAAAAAAAAAAAGAAAAAGGATGCAGAGTTTCCAGAAAGTGACCCTCCACAGGAACTGACTAAGAATTTTTTATTAAGCTAACCTCACTTCACTAAACGCACAGAGAAACAACTGTTAAAAAAAAAAAAAAAACAAACAAAAACACACAGATCATCTGTAGCTCCACCTATAAAGTTCAGGGACAGATCACATTGTGAATGTCACAGAGAGCAGCAGCATCCAGAGGAGCTGATGGTCTGTGATTTGCATCTGTCTGGGCTTCCACCAGCAGCCTGTGAAAGGCCACACACCTAAGCTTCATTTTGTGAAAGGGATAGCCCCTGCCTGCTTTTATACACATGCTAGCTCACCTAAAACCGCTTTTCTGGGTGAACTGAACACGACACTTAACAAATGTAAGCAGCAGCTGGCTCTGGACAACAAGCTATCTTCTTTGTCTCCCTCTGCACTTCAGGATCTACTCTCCTCATGAAGCAGAGTCACTGTTTCACATGCTGGGGGGCGGGGGAGGACAAAGAGACGCCCACACTGGGGAAAACAAATAGCTCCATTAAGGCTCCACAGGATGCTACAAGGCACATTTTGAGGAAACCACCCTCCATACAGCATACTACAGAGCACAATAGCTCTCAGAAGCCCCTCCTCCAACAGCCACACCCCTTTCCTTGGCCTTTAGCAACAGTCCCACAGCCTCCACCTGCCTCTCCAGCCTCCCCACCACTGCCAAATGTCAGTCTTTGGAAGTACTGAGTGTAGCTGCTGGGAATCACTGCAAAGCTTCACACCACCCCTGTGAAAAGCTATTACCGGCCCTTTTGAAAGGTAGGACCATCTGCTGGTGAGGACAGAGCCCAGAACTTATTTCTGAGAGACCAAGTTAAGTTCCATCTTCTCTGCCAAGCATGGCCATGCTTTATTTACATCAAAGGCATCAATAATCTTCACAAGTTCCCTTGCAAACAAACCAAATCTGAAGAAGCTAAATATATTTAGGCTGTGTTTGCTATGAAAACAGGTGTAACAGGGTAGGAGTTTCAGTATTCCCATTCAGAAATCTTTATTTCTGACCAAAAGAAAGCTATCGCCTTTTGTCACTAGACAAACAGCAAGGTTCCATCTTGGAACTCTGCATCACAGGACATAAAGTTACTCTTCTCAAGACACAAAGGCTCTCAGGAAGGAATTCTCTGTAGAACCAACACACGACCACCGGGAGGGAAACACTAAACCATTCCTTGCAAACACTGCAGCTACAGAATCACAGAATCACAGAATGTTAGGGGTTGGAAGGGACCTCTGAAAATCATCTAGTCCAACTGCCGCCTGCAAGGAGAAAGCAGAGCAAGTGATGGTCTGCAGTGTCAGCAGTTCCAAGATGCCCAACCCAGAGCTTTTGCTTTCTCTGCCAGGGAAATAAGCTTCACCATTGGACTTTCTAACTGCAGGGCTCCTGACCTGATGAGAATTAAGAAATTCAGGAAGAGGAAAGAACGAGTCTTGTAAGGGCCACATCATTTCAGAGCATGGTCATGCTCAACGCCCACGGCATGTTCCCGAGAGCCACAGAGCTCACCTACAAACCACCCACTGACAGGTGACAATACACAGAGGCATCCCAGGTCACAGCTACGTGTTCCCCCCAGGCCTACACACAAAACACAAAAGGTTTGAGAGTGGCAAATTAAGACCTATGCTGGCAATGCAAATGACACTGCAACGAAAGACACATGATGCACAATATTCTCAGACTTTGCAGAAGCCTGAAAAAAAAACAAATAAAAAAAAATGCTGTGGACAAGACTGGAACAGGAGACATGCATGTTATTACTCTCTTAGTATCATCAATGTCAGGAGGGTCCAATTCAAGGAATTAGCCAATGTTAAGGGTTGGAATTATTTTTTCGATATTAAGAAGATTAATCCAAGGTCTCTGCAAACACCTTCCATTCAAGAGGCAAAAAGGAATCCTCTGCTTCTTAGACAAGAAATGCTTACATCCCCACCTCCTAGACAGATTTTTTTTCCCCCCTCCACTATTATACACCAGGAAAAAGGTTTGAGGGGAAAGAGGGTGTTAGGGGAATGAACCAGTCTTGAAGAACTTCAGAGACACAATTAACATAATCAACACTTCGTTTTAAAAACACACCAGAACGACAAGCTGCGTTGTATAGGTGACTCGCATGAGAAATCGTTTACCAAGAGTCAGAGCAGGGCTCTAGAAGCCTTCTGGAAGGGTTTTGCCTTACTATCAGCTGGGTAAAAAAAATTACATCAACTTGAAAAACGTCAGGCCTATCCCCAGCAACATCTGGCTTATTCTCCTCACTTACAAGTAGTCAGTAGACTTTAGGCAAGCTTCTTATTTCGCTAGAATCCAGCTGGAGAAGACTAGTCTTTGAATAGCATAACCGTGGGCAATAAAGGCTGAAGCTACCACAGGTCTACCTGGTCTGTTTTCTTACACCTGAATGCAGAGACGCATTTTCTGCACTGACAGCCACGTGCTTCTTTGCAGCAGATTCTCTTGTGCCTTACATGGAAAACATTTCTTGTAAAGCACACAGGAAGAAAAGGTTAGATCAGATTTTAGCTGTGGGATGTCCTCGTGCTGTGGAATAAAAAGCTCACTGATCTCATGCTGCTGCTTCCTCTGCTGCATACACCTCCCTCATCCCCTCACCCAGTGAAAAGCCTCTTGGCTGAAACATCATTTCTTATCCCCTTCTCTTTAGCACACGCTTTGTAACATCCCTTTTCATACATAACAGCTAGTTGCAGTGACTCACTACGGAAGTCACTGCAAGGGAAGAGATGCAGACAGGAAGCCTGTGGCATATGCCGAAGGATAAACTTTTGCTTCAAACAGGTATATTTGACTAAGGGGAAGAAAAGCAAAAAGAAAGGAAAAAAAAGCCCTTCACAAGCATTTCTTGCCTCATTAGCATTTGCAGGACAAAGGGCAGCAGAAGCAAGAGCCTAGGAATCAGACCACACCATGTCACATGCTTTATAAACACAGAATAAAAAAAGACCACTGCTACAAAGATATCATTAGCTACCACCACAGGGACAGAAACCACCTCTTTAATCTGAACCACAACTGGCCCCCATAATCTTGCTCTCACAGCAGGTTCTTACTATCCAACACCCAGAGAAATCCAGAGTTATTTGGTCTACTGCAAACATGCAGTAAAATTCGCACCACACCTATACTTAATGCTTTCTTTGTTCATTACAGTGGATTGAGAAGACTGAAAAGGAAATTAAAAGGTCACTCAGATACATGAGCTATTTCTGTCCCAGAACATGCCAATAATTTTACTCAGAAGCTAGAATCAAAAAGCGAGACTGCTTGGAAATAGGCTTCCTTCAAATTCTTATCAGTAAATATTTAAATCTTTTTATTTTTGTAGCTGCCGTCACTGACATGAGCTTGATGTTTATTAATTTATAAAACCAGATTTATGAAAGGAGTAAAGACTACGCATTCCTTGCCAATGGCTCTCTCTCTCCAGTTCCCAGCTCTTTCCCCTTGCCTTCAAGTCTTAACACAGCCTCACCTCTACTTTTATTTCCTTTTTGTTCCTTCTTAAGATTACTACCACACCTCCTTACCCTCTGCACACACTCCAGTTCATGCTTCGCAGGCAAAAGCCAGCCTTCCCTCTCTCACAGTTCCTTGTGCTATTTCCTCAGCTGAACTCATTAACGGTGTCTCCAGGTCTTCCTATGACGGAAAAAAAAATTGCCCCTGGGCATATAGGAATGAGTTAGTAAGGTTTTGAGGGCAGTTACTTTGTGTCCCACACAGCTGCAGCATTAGTGATGTGGTGAGACTCGTGCAGGCACAGCAACCCCTCGACAGGGGCTGAGCTGTTCTCTCATTTTTTGGAGTTCTTCTCCCATGCAAGACACAAGAAAGTGTGCAGACTTTGTGGTGCAGGGTTAGGGTCTTTTTTTTGCGGGGCTTTTAAACGGTTCCCCACTTCAGTCATGCCTCCTTAAGAGACAGAGCCTATGCACAACGCACACCCTCTCCCTGGCTGAGACCAGAGCTGCTGCTGAACACATCTTCCAAAGCCTGATACCAAGCCCGAGTGCGTCTGCAGCACCGACACCGGGTGCTGCGGTGGCAGCGGGCAGCAAACTGCTGACAGCAGCGGGACAGGGAACACAAGTTCACTTCGTAACATCTCCAGTCATCTTGAACACTGACCTTGTTCATCCGAGTTTAAGCTCTTTTTTTTTTTTTCTTTTTGAGCCTCTTTTTCTTGTTTAAAGGATATACACTCCGGCAGCACCGCGAAGACTGTGGTAACTTTTGTAATGCAAACAAGACCATTAAGAAGAGACCTCTGTCTCAATGTCTTTGCACCTATCTGGCCTTTCCTCGAATTTCAGCAGCCCCAGCGCAGCTGCTCCTCTTCTGATTAAGGGCAAAGATGAAATCGCTGCCTCCTTGCATCCGAGTAACTGGCCCCCGTGGGATTCTCAGGGAAGCCGAGCCTGGTCCCACACACAGCTATCAGCAGGCTCCCCTCCTGTGGGTTTGTCTTTGTCTAATGCTCAAAGAAGAGCATCAAAATTTTAGAGCAGTCTATCATAACTGAATAACTACTGTTGACCCCAGCGTCCTAAGACACAGCCTTCCCCCCTCAAACAGTCCTCTAGGTTTCAGTCTCCTACGTGAGCAGATGCTTAAAACAGCGTGGCCCAGCCCAAGTTTGGATCTACCTGCAACTTAAAGTATTTTGCAGCGAAAGCTGCCTCCAAGACCACCTTGTCTCACTGAATGTAGCAGCTACAAGCCTTCACAGGTTAAGCAGCGCTGTAAAAACACCCCACAGCAGGTGACTTAAGCTCTCTTGAGAGGTCAGAGGCAAACCCCTTGGGCCCCCGAGATAATCACCTGCCCACCCTCTGCTTCCCTCACCAAAATGACAAAACTCCTCCTCTGGAGTCCCATGCTTTCCCCAAAGGGGAACTGATTCACACCTTCCAAAGCAAAGCAAGAGGCAACGCATCAACGGATCGGTCACAAGACCTATGCTAGTGCCTCTTCTCAGTATCGCATCAACCAGTGAGCACAAACATCCACCCACACGCTTTGAACTATTCCACAGCCATTTATATATGCAGAAAGTTGGTACCTGCACTCTCTCAAGAAAGACACACAATTTGTTCCACCTTAACTAATCCCATCACAATATACCTCACTGAACTGTGGAAGAAGTTTTTCTTGTTAAACCATGACAGCTTTCTTGATATTAACAGCAAATTCTCCTCCCCATTCCAGAAATCTTTAAATCTACCACCACATTCTTCAGTTGACACCCTTCTTAGTAAAAATATCTCAACACTGACACACACTTACCTTTACACAGAAGACTAGCAGGCAGGGTCCCTGGATAGGGCAAAGAAAGAAATTTTGACCAGGGCTAGTTTTACAGGAAGGGGGAAGGAGCTTTCTTCATCCCTGCCCAGACAAGAGGCCCACAGAAGGGCTCAGATCATAAAACTCCGCCTGTCCCAGCTGCACGGGTGACAGAGGACACGCAGGTCAGCCAGCCTCTGACACTGCCTTAGGGCAACAGATCTCAAAGCAACGTGCCCCTTCCCACGTGAGGATTCCTAACAACACATGAAATGAGATTAATTACGTTATTCTCAAGAGAAACTTTGGTCCCTGCTACTAAGTATTGTGTCAAGCGCTTCATACCCCATGTGAACAAACACACAACAGAGAACAACTGCTTCTGGGTGCCATCCTCTAATTCCTACATCCACACTGCGGGATGCCACGGTCTCTCTGGCACTTGTAGAAGTTTGTCTGCTGCGGTCCACCACCATATGCCTCCTCTCCCTTACCAAACTGGAACAGCAGCTCAGTAACTACACAGGAGGACAAACAACTAAGCTGGCAGGGAGAATACAGAAAGCAACCACTTAGCACACAAAAAAAAAGAAAAGAAAAAAAACACCCCCATTCTCTCACTGAAACAGCACTGCTCTGGGATACAACGTGAAGCAGATTTGCAAAGAAATTGCATTCTCTAGCAAAACCAAATCACCACAAAGAAGGTGGGGTAGAATGTTCTGTTTTATGTTGAAGAACAAAGTGCAGAGGCCACAAGTAACAGCAAAACAGAAGGAGAAACTATTCAGCTGAGCATACTGACCCAGAACACAGGTTCATTTACCACCTACATACACACACGCATCAGATCCACAACCTAAGCAACATTTCATGCAGCTCCCACCTTATTTGCAAAAGCACATTTAGAAATTAAGGGCAATAACCTCATTTGCTGGAGCTGAACACTATTAATCCCAATGCAGACAGGATAGAAAGAAAACAAAGAGAACTTGTGTAACAAAGCAAAACACAGCAAGAGAGGAACATCTGCTACTTTTACCAGGAATACCATATGGTCAGTATCTGAGGTACAGAGAATGAGTTCATTCATATTTAAAAAGTAATAGGTCACTCCTTCCAAGATGAGAGGGAAAAACTTGCCTGTTCCCCTTCCCTGGTTCGAGCTCCATCAGCCCTAGTCCAGATTTGGCTTTCTGAAGAACCAATGCTGTCAGTATTCCGGCCCGGACAGTGAAGCTCAGAGCACTTTTCACGCCAGCAAGGAGGATAAAAATATTGCTCCAAGGGTTTTGCTTAGCCTTAACACGAGCCCGCTTTATCCACAGTCCAGTCAAAGCTGCAACACTGAAAGACCAGTTTTGTCACCAGCAGATTACAGTAACGCTCTGGAGCTGTGAGGCATTTGGCAGCAGGAAGCATGGTTAGCACAGTAAATCTCAACTGCTGTCGTGAGGCCATCTTCAATTCCTGAAAGCACCACCCAGAACTGCAACCAACACAGCTGTTTTCTTGGGTGCTCTGATCTCAACCAGCATTTTTCAACAAATGTGAGACCAGAGTCAAGGCAACAATGCTGTCTAATACCTACCAGAACACAGGCACACTAGCTGAGAAAGCTTCTACTTCAGCAATGCTACCCCACATACAGGGCTGCCATGCTGCAAAATTATACGGCAAGAGGTACAACTGTAATGCAACCTCATTATCTCTTTAAAAAAAAATTAATAAGGTCTTTTTTTCTATTTAAGCATCTGCTGGTGGGTATCATTTAGTTGTGAAAGTTTTGTACAAAGAGGTAAGACCCCTGGTACTAGCTGTCAAGATATAGCACACAAGTTAATTCACCTATTGTAAATCTAAATCCCAATAAGGTGTCACTGTATTTTCTGGTTCTTCCTTCTTCCCAAACCTGAATCCACACTTGTTCACTGAAATTCAAGCATTCAGTTTGTCAATTTAGTTTTTGTTGCAAAAGATGGATAGCAAAAAGGATTAGAAGGATTTTGCAGCAGTGCTGAGCAGCCTAAGCCACAAAGAGAACACAGTATCAAAGCCTACTCTGACAATCATGTGCCAGGCGTAAATAAGATAGAAAATGACAGGCCAGATTAATTGGTACTGGCATTACTGTCCAGATCCATGCAGGTCACATCATGTCCCAGTCTCCCTCCTCCATCCCTTTAAAACACTCCAGTCTGAGGCCAGGTACGTTACTGCCCTGACCCACACATCTCTCACTTTGCATTTGCTCTCTGCCCATGGAAGGGAATTCAGGCAAGAAATCCAGAGATGAACACTCCTACACACAGAGCGGTCCACAAGTGCCTCCAGAGCCAAGCTTAAAGGAAGACAAAAGAAAAAAAAAAAAGTGTAGTCTCCTAGGTAGCTGGTATACAGCTCTTACGTGGAGTTCAAGTCTGCTGCTGAGATGATGAGGCTTGTTCAGCCTCCTCACAAGCCGTAAGGAGAAAAGCAACGCAGTGCAGAAGAGACACATACGGCAGCTGTCTGGTTAACAGCCAAAAGTGCCAGAGGGAAACAGAGATGCACTACCTGAATTTTAGCTATTGCCAGGCTAAGTATTTACTGAGAGGCAACTAGCAGTCTTACCTTAGAACCAGGAGCTTCATCTTTACGTTTATAAAAGCCAGTTTTTTATGAGAAGTTTGTAGAATGAAGTGTCATTTTCTTCCACATTTTGCCCTCCTTACATATTTCATTTACTGTCAATTCTACTACAAAAGGCTATGTCTCTCACCAGAGAGCAGCAGAAACTGGGCACTCGTGCTGTGCAGCACCCTCCTACGGAAGCTGAGAGCTGGATGCAGGCTTCTGACTTCAAAGCCTCCTGCAACTCAGACTTCTGCACACAACTTATGTTAAGATTTTCCATGCCACCAGAAATTACTCCAAATGAACTTCTAGCAAGATCTACAGTCTATATTTCCTCCATTTAAAAAGGAAGACCTACTGCCAGCAAAAACATCACACAATTAAATGCATTTTCAGACACAGGGGACAATCAATAGTCTTGGAAATCAGAAAGGCTGTAGCACAGCTTTAAGCAAGTCAAAGAGAGAGATTAAACATAGACTTTCACAACAAACATTTCTAGGCTCTTTTTTTGACTGGTATCATTAACGGTGGTTTGATGGCTAACAGCGATCAAACCACAGCAACTTTGCTACGGTTTTTAGAAAAAGCAGATTTCTGCAGAGACAAACAAAATCCATTCTTTTTTATTTCCTGTGTGGAACTTAGGACAGCCTATCCCTTTTAGCATCATCTGAATCCAGAGCTGGGCATGGTGTCTCCCCTTCTCTCTCCAGGGCACAAAGCAGTGGAAGCCTGAGAAGAGAGCAGACCAGCAGTTATGTGGGTGACCCCAACACAAACACACAGGGCTGCAGAAAGAGGCAGCAGCCAAAATGACCCGACAAGTAGCACCTGTCCTCTGCCACACTTAAGGAGGTCAGTATTTCACAGGAGAGCCAAAAAAAAAATTCTTTCCTATCGTCTTTTTCCCAGTCTGTCTTCTCAGCTCTGTAGTCCCAACATTAAACTCCATTAGCAAGGAGAGCCATGATTACTTCCAGCTTATAAGCAGTTAAGCTTTGCCTCAAAAGTCTCACTTTGATCCTCATATTTGTCATCTATCCAGTAATTAAAGGATTTTGTTTCTCAGTAAATTAAAAGGAGCTTCAGGTATTAGAGATGCCCCCAAGCTGCTCTGCCGTGGTCTGAACTTGAGACTCAGGATAGCTCGGTTGCTCATGACCTCATGCAGCACAGAGAAGAAAAACAGAAGCACAGCCAAGCCTTTAAATCTGGAAGAACCAGATTTGTTCTGTGGGATATCTAAATGACCATACCTTTATGTCAGTGAGCACACTATGATTAGAAAGGCGAAAGCAGCATTTCACCCTCCAGACTTTTTCATCACCTTACATGCAGAGATGCCGAGAAGTTCTGCAGACAAGTCACTGCTCATTAGGCCTGCAGAAACCCCAGAGCAACATGGTTGGGTTTTGTTTTCTGAACACCAAGTATTTCAGCTCTCCTGCCCAAAGAAGCTTAGTGAAGAAGTGTTTCTAATGCAAAAGGAGATGAGGTCTAGCTCAGTGCTACTACGTGAAGAGATTCTCAAATTCACCCTCCCCCAGAACAAGGACATGCTCACCTTCAAACTTAGATACTTGGTAACTCAAGACAAAAGCACAGGACAAAGTATCTTGAGGCTTTGTCCTACAGAGATTCACAGAAATCTTCCTCCACTGTATAGCTATCGCTATGTGTTTGCATTCCAGATGGAGTGTTTTATTTAACACCCACTACAGCAGAACATGCACCTCTGCAGCCTACGACAAGGGGCAAGGCACTCCAGGGGCCATCACTGGCTCAGCAGCAGAAACCTCTCTCTGCTTCTTCCTACCTGAACGCTTCCCACCTGAGAACAGCATTTCTGCACTAAGACTTTGTTTTTCTTTCCAGGCAAGGGAGCAGCCCCATATTGCCAAGCCTGGCGCTTACCTGCAACCGAATGACTGAATGAATAAAGGCTTCTGTGTCCAGCTACAGCAACAACGCCCACCACCGTGCACCACACAGCATAGAAACTCCCGTCCTCACCGCAGCCGCACGTGTCCCGCACATGTATGAGGTCACCACCTCCCCATGTGCCAGGCGTAGCTGGCACAGCCCTACTCCAGCCACCGAAAGCTTGGCAGCCTCACAGCCACGCTGAGGGAAAACCACAACGTAATGAAGTTGCTCACCGCAGCACAAGGCAGGCATGCAGTTGCCACACATCACATCCTATTATACTGGAAACTGACATTAATTGTGGAAGTAAATCCATATATTTTTACACAGTGAGTTTTTGCTTCTGTACTTCAGCTATTTTAGCTCTTCTTGCTCCAGAAGACATCAACGAAGCTCACCCTGTGCTACAGAAGGTTACTTGTAAAACACAGCCAAGTGATACAAGTGTGAGTCTCACCTCAGCAATGCATTCTCCACAGAAATACCAAGGAAGAAGAAGGGGGTTTAAGCTTTTAATACCCAAGTGAACTGGACTGAATTTACTTGAAACTCCTTTTGCCAAACACAGCCTAAAGGCAAAATCCTACAGCCAAAGCACCCATATAACAACACCCATACCCCAGGGTGTACCATGGACAGCATGAGAGACCGTGGTGGTGTTTGAAAACCTCACATTTAAAATAGATAAAACATTTCCATCCACAAAAAAAGATACAATCTTTTTTTTCATCAGAGGGTGAAAGAGGGTGGTAAGAGAGGGAGAGAGGTTGTCACGTCTAGGCAACCAAGAACGATTCTACTTGATACAAGACAAGAACAAACTCCCTTTTCCCCTGTTAATTAAACAAACACAACTTCTCGTGAGAGGATCTCTACAATCTCTTACCAGTTCCTCCTGGATCTAGATTCTCAAAAGACAGAAACAATAATAAAATGCCTCAAAGGCCAGGCCCCCATGGATTTGAAGAGAGAAGCCTTTCCTATCCTCTTCTGAGCCTCCTGGTGTTCTCTGGCCAGTAGCAGTGACTTCACCAGCTGGGAACCAAGCTCAGCGCTTCTCTTGAGGGAAGGTCTCAAGGGACACTCACCTACTACACACAGCCCAAACCATCGAGTAAGACATCCAGGCGCACACCTTGCAATCAGATCTGCATAACCTGAGTGCCTGCTCTGAGCAGAAGGTTGGGTCTACAGTAGCTCCAGAGGTCCAACCTTTATTACTCTGACTTTTCACAACCGAAACTATTCTTTCTCACCAGGAAGGTAAGCAAGATCTCTTCCAACAACTAGTTCTGGACACAAGGAGACCAGTCAATTGTTGCAAGGTTTGTCTTCTCAAGTGTACTCAGATCATCAGCCTCTAAAGAGTAGCTTCACATAACAGGATAGTTCAGTTTTGATTAGTTGATCATAGAATCATAGAATGGCCTAGGCTGGAAGGGACCTTAGAGATCATCTAGTCCAACCTCCCTGTCATGGGCAGGGACGCCTCTCAACTAGATCAGGCAATATGTGGCCCATATGGGGATTGAAGCTGTGACCTTGGCCTTATTAGCACCATGCTCTAGTTACATTTTACATGTTGGGGTTTTTTTCTGCCTTCTGTAGATTACACCTCAATTACAGACAAACACATAGTGAGAAAATCACCTACCTTGAAAAAATCACACACCTGTTGATGTGCAAAAATTCACATGATCAAAACAAGCTGTTCTAGCTTACTGCTGCTTCCTACAGATGCCAGAGGCTTTGACAGGCAGGAAGCCCAGGCAACAGCTACACAATATTCACCGCACTATACAGAGCTTGCATTAACACTGCCTACACTAATCACCTTTCTTAACCTCCTCTGGTTTTTTTGTTTTGTTTTTGCTGGTTTTTTTTCCCCCCGAGAGGCTAATAGAGCCTCAGCCTCCATAGCTGTCAGCCTCTGTTCTCACAGGCAGCCCAAGTCAAATACCTTTCTTGGCATCCGATTCCTGGGTAGCAGGCACAGCGTCACATTCACCAAGGGTTTTCTCATATTCTGTTTGCAATATTATTTTCCTTCCCTTCCTCAAAAACAGCCTTTCAAACAGCAGGTACAGGAGATTAACAGCAATCACCCTCCCCAGTGCAAGTCTGAAATAACTCTACTGAATTCATAGGCTCATCCCAGTATAACTAATAAGTTAAGCTAGCTTCAAAGAGTCTGCTTAAAGATAGCTTATTGACTCCTCCTTAACCTCACCTATCTCCAAAAATCTGCTTTCACTTGAAAAACAGGTTGCCTTCTACACTCAGAACAAATTCTACCATCGTTGGCTCCATAGCCAAAAAGGAGAGAGAGAAGAACTCAAAGACAAGAAAGGCTAAGATAATTTTGAGTCCTCAAGAGTAAAAAAAAAACAAAAACAAGCCACACACAAAAAAGGTTCAATCTAGACATAATTTACTGATTTTGCATTTAATATTGATCTTCACAGCTTAGAAGACAAAAAAAACCAAAACACCACAAATACCACAACCTCTGCACTCCTTACTGCACTCACCCCATAAAATTTACTACTTGTGGGGATTAAACAAAGTGAGCACCCAATGTAACATGCCAAAAGGGAAGAAATCTTTGTCTTGCACTGAGAATCTAAATAGCGTCCAGCTACATCTTCAGAGAATTTAAGATACACACATGCCATTGTTAAGACACAGTACTGTATTGCCTAAACTGATCATCTCTCAACAGCTCTAAGTACTACTTTAAGTAGAAGAGGGTGCAAAACTTCCCTATGTACCGGAAGGCTGTTAAACAGTTGGCAGAGAAAAAAAAAAAAAACAAATCAATGTAAAAACAGGAATCAGTTAGGCAGCAATTAAATGCACAGCACAAGAGGACTATAAAATACCAGCTTGCTTTAACAAAATGGTTGCTTGCCACCAGGTATCTCGGGGGGGGGGGGACAAGAGGACTATAAAATACCAGCTTGCTTTAACAAAATGGTTGCTTGCCACCAGGTATCTCGGGGGGGGGGGGAAAATTCTG
>NW_009714903.1:83221-94020 GCF_000703405.1 Apaloderma vittatum
GGAAATATCTCATCATACGTCTCAAATTCAGCAAAGCTTGTCTGGAAAAACGTTTAGAAAGGCTGCAGAACATGCATCATTCTGTAAGAAGCAGCATTTCTGACTCAAGTTCTCCTCTTTAGTCAGCACCAACCAACGCGCTAGTACACCACTGCAGATGCTGGGAAACACCCGCCACAGGTGCACAGATCGACCAAGGTAATAAAAATAAACTTGCAAGGGGCTACCAGGACTATTTTCTCAGCCCTGTTGCTGACTGCAAGCATTCAGTGGCTCAAATGCTTCAATAGCTTCCAACTTCAGTGTTCAGGCCCTTTCAAAAGTCTCTCAAGTACAATACACATCTCTTTTCCCTCCTCCCTGTGCTGGCTGCCTCAGCTTTGTGCAGGGCAGTCTGGTTTTAGCTTAAACAAAAAGAAAAAACCAAGAAAACAAAACCAAGCAACTAACAAAAAAACCACTAAAGCTAATACCCAAGTTGTTTTGAAGAATTGAGATGTTTTCTGTGAATCATTTAAAACAAAAAACAGAGGCACTGACAGATTTCAAGCTGTTCTGCATCAGGCCTGTCTTCAGGTGACATATCTCTCAAAAAGGAAATTTTCTCTAGCAAGTTGTTTTCCAGAGGAGCATTGCATGCTGACCAGTACATCCAAGGCTTTCGCTGCAGTAAAGCTGCCACTCTGCCAACATAACACCCCACACAAACCTCACTGCAACTCCAGTTAAAGCAGCGTGTGGTCAGAGCCTGATCCTCTCCTACAGTCAGAGGGAAAAAATAGGACCCTCGGGTAGTGCTGGGTTCCAGCCTGGCACCCCAAGGTTAGGTGGGACACCCCATCACCAGCTAGCCTGACCCCAAGTCTCCTGCATGGCAAGTCGTTTGTCACATCAAAAGTCAAAGAGTCTTTTTGCAATGTGTTACTTGATGACTAAGCTATGCTAATTCCAAACTCCAGCTTTGCAAAAAGGGATAAATACAGATGAAAAAAACATCAAGAAGCGTCTGTTTGACAAAACATTGGGGGAGAAGCGGGAAGAAGCGATCGTCATAGCTTAACTGGAACAATATTCTGTCCCCAGGTCGCGGTGGCTACTGAAAACTCAACTTCCTTTCCCTATCAGAGATTAAACCAGGGTCACAGGAGTTAAGCTAGTCTTCAAATTACCTTAAAATAAATACAAAAGAAACCCCACTAAAATTCCAACTCGCTCTCATCTAGGACCTAAACACTCGGTTCACACATAAAGAAACAGGCAGAGGAAATCCCCTCTGACCTTTTAGAAATAAAGCAGGAAGAAAGTACCTGGGGAGAAAAACCAGATTAATTTTGAATATTCTGTACAGTTTCCTTAATTTTTAGTACCAACAATGCCACATGATCCAGGAGCTTCATGCTACAGCACACCACTTGAAAAGGAGCTACTAACCTGGACACAAAGAAGTCAAAATAGAAAGAAGAAACCCCGCTATGTATGAAGGGATGCAGGTGAATGCTGGCTGACTCCAGAGCTGACACCACTGTCACAATCACTTAAGTTTCAGGCTTTCCATGTTACAAATGGTTCAAGCAGACAAGGGAGGAACAGACAAGAAAGCGCAGGTTCAAGAGCGTTCAAGGCCTTGTGTGAAGCTTTTCACAGAAGCTGTTCAGGAACGATTCTGCCCCCCTCCTTCTGTTCTCACTTCACAGGATAAAAACGACAGCGGTGAGGGATCCTGTGTTCAGTACCGCCGCTTGCCTGTGGTCCCTCTCACCCGCACACCCCATTTTCAGGACAACTGTTTAAAATCATAAAAGACAAGCAGGATGTTGAAAAGTGGTAGAAGAATAACTTAGTGCAGGGCACTCATTTGCAGGAAATGCCCTTCATATGCCAATCAAGAGTAAAGAAAAAAATAGAGCCAACAACACGTACGCCTTCCAGTTTTTATTTTCAGGTCATAAAAGCAATCAGTACCCTGAAAATGAGCATTTCCTGGGATTTAACAACTGTCGGGTTAATAGTGCTAGGCGAAGGCAGTTAATGCCTAGCCCATAATTTTACTCACATAAAATGTGTCACACTGCATCTGTCAGTGATGTCTCTTCAGGATACTGTCAACAGAATCAACCTTAAAAAACAACTGCTGTTTGCAAGTGCTGATAAATCCCTTCCTGCAGCTAATGCTTCCACACAGGTTGACATCAAGGAGCTGCACTGGGTTACCTTTGTAACACACAATCCCCACTGTCACCAGTAAAAAAAAACCACTTCAAATCAGTCTCCTCAGATGAGCATCTTCTGATGGAGCCTTTCTCCCTCCAGCCCAATATCTTTTCGCACACTTTTTGAGCTCAGCTTATCTCGACGTTACATCCCTGTAGCCAAGTATTGTACAGTTTGCAAAGAAATTAGATTTTTACATCATCACTGTAGATCTTTCCCAGTTCTGTATTTGGAAAAAAATACCCTCCATCAAAATGACACGCCACAAGAGCATTGTGCTGACATGCTGATGTAGATGTGTGGACACACTCAGTCAATACGTGTTTTCTAGGGAAGATCTTTAACTTGTCTAAATCCCTCCTATCCCTCTACTCCATACTGATACTAAAGAGGGTCTCAAACCACCCTGCAGAGAGAATAGCTCCCAGTGAAAGACAAAATTCACCAGAAGGCCTTACAAATTCACCAGAAGGCCAGCTCAGCCAGACTCAGGACAGATTATCCATGGGGGATTGCCACCACCCATCCTCAGAGAACCCACTATCACAAACTGAGCAGCTATACTAGGAGAGCTGCTTTTAGAAGCACAAGGATGAGCTTCTCATCAGCTTCGTTCTGCCAAGGAAAGGCTAAAGAGGCTACCTTGGTACACTTCTCCCTTTCCCTTCTTGATCTGCAAGACATTTCTTAATGGCTTTGTCTGATGTGATCACTTCGCGTCAGACCTAACCAGTATCTTCACCATCACACCCCATCTTTTCCCCGTAGCCACAAATAAGATTTAGTGAAGCATGGTTTTAATTGACTATTATTTTGTGTTACGTTGCATTCAAAGTCTTATTTCACTATATACCTAGGCTTCACGCTCTCTACTGCTGTGCAGTTCATCTTTAGACTGGAAGAAGATCATTGGCACAAACCAAAACAATATATATATATAGGTTCCATAGACATTCATCCTAGAAAACTTAGAGCTCTTTGGACTAGTGATCAGAAATTAGGCTCTTTAAAAGTATTTAAAAGCATTTGAGAAACAGTATTTGTTTGTGCTGGACAAGGAATAAGGAGAGATGAGACAGAAGGAAAAAAAACCTTCTAAGTTTCAGCTACATGCTGACTTGCATTCTTTCAGTTACATGTCCCAACATGTAACAAAAGCTGTCACTATATTGAAGTCCAATGTATCTTGCATCAACAAAAAAGGTTCTTTAGTTAATGTTACAAAAAAATAAACACACATACATCCTCCAAGGTATCTATTTAACCAAAGCATACAAGTACACTAAGGAGCACCCAAAAAGTCCCAAAATATTTAAAGTAGCACTCCTAATGAAAACGCCCTCAAAACAGCAAGTAGAGTGGTAGCAAAGGAGCTTAATGCCTTATCTCTGCTAGAGGGATCTGAGGGGAAGAGGGCATAGTCAGAAGAATTATCCCTATTCCAATTAGCATCAGGACAAAGGCCCCCATTAGTTCACCAGCACTCAGGACTCCCCTAGAGCACTGGATAATAACCTTGTTGAAAGCATTAGAGGGATTTCCTCCCTTCACCCCAATCCACATCCCTTCTCTAAAGAGGGATAAAAGGGTGAGGTCCAAAAAAAAAAAAACAACCAAAAACCAAAAAAACAGCTTTACATTTAGTTCTCTGGAAGACATATCCATGTAGTTTCTTACCACTAATACATAAAATACACAAGTAAGACCCTTCTGTGATACGTTTTCAAAGGTAATGTTTGGGAGCACGTATGGGGGGCAGGAAATCAAAACAAAAGTAATTTTCTGCTCAAAAGAAAAGGTCAGGTAGTACAGGTGGCTTACCATGCACGCTTTACTCTGGGAGGCAGGAGTCTGCTACTGCAAAACCAGGTAGTGGTAAGGGAGTGAAGAATACAAGGCAAAAACCAGTTTGGGTTATCTGAACACCACAAAAAACAGGTCAACAGAGGTGTCAAGGAAAAGGCTGTGTTTCAGAACACCAGCTTTTGAAAAGGAAGTAATGCTACAGCAAGTGGCTGTCTTGCTGTAGGAGAACACGGAAGGCAGCACATTCTGACTTTAGTCTACAGAAATGTCATGGCATTTGGACAAAATGCAGGTTTAGCAAGCCAAGAGTCAGGAAAAATAAAGTAACAGCATTAGCTTTCATCTTACCTGGTGTTGACACAAGTTGGCATACAATGATTGTCAAGTCAGTATGATTAAAGTGATGATTCGGTGACAATAAGTTGATTCACACACCTAGGAAGGCACAGAAAAATAAGTATTAGCTGTGAGTACACAGGGGATAAGGACAGCACTCTGTCACATAAAAGAGTCAGAAGGCTGTGGGGTAGAAGCAGCTCTATTATGTTTTCAGGACACAGGCACACAGCTTTGCTTCTGGTACAGATACCATCCCACAAAATTCACATCTCTGTTTGAGAGATACTGCACACGTTACTCGAAAACACAGAATATTCAAAACTCTCTCACACATTCCTTTTTAAAACCTCAAGCATAAGAGAACAAATCACAATTCCACACATAGCAAAGTGCTACCATAAACATTTTTTGGCGGCAATCGAGCTTTGTTGGTTTTCTGTGTGTTGTGTTTTGGGGTTTTTTTGTAGGATAGAAACTTATGAGAAGTTATTTGAAATACACTGATTAAAACTGCATCAAGTCTAGCCATTAGATTACCACATACATTTCTGCAGATAAAAACCTAGTGATCACAAACACTGAATACCTGCCAAAGAAGCACAGGAGAAAGAAAAGTTATTTCTGTGGTTCCAAAAGAACACAAGTATGTCTTACTGTCCCCTAGCCTCATGCACACATTTTTTATTCAGCATTAATACTAAAAATTCCAAGTCTTAAAAAGGAAAGATGGTTATTAATAAGGTAACCTTCTCCACTTTGAAAAGCACTCAGCTAACTGAGAATGGGACAAACCGGTTATCCAAAAGTGAAAGTAAAAGCTGTGTAACTGAAAGGAATTTTTGTAAAGCCTGCTTAAAGATCTCCTTTGTTGTTAAACATTCCATTGTTGCATTTAAATGTCAGCTTTTGGAGCCTCAGAACCATGCAAGCCCTGCAAAACAGCAAACCAGAAACAGGCTTGAGATGGAGATGCTCACAGCTAAGTAAACCTAGCAAACTCCTCTTTGTGTCACTCGTTCAATTTAATCATACACTTAGCAAAAGACACAACCCTTGATCATGACCCTGCTCCCCACATCCGTGAAGTGGGTTTTAAAGCGTCTCTGTTAGTAGGCTTGTCTGGTTTTACAGTCTCTGCTTATAAAGTCAGGGCAAAGACTGCGATGAGCCTCCAGCATATTTCTGCTGCACATCACAGAACCAGTCTGCGGCATTTCAGCATCACGCAGCTCTCTGCAAGAACACTTTAGTTTTATAAAGACGTACTACCAGATTTTCCTAAGGGGAAGCCTCTCGCTCCTGAAGCGAAGAGCATGCCCTTTTAGACTTCCAAAAGGAGGGAGGGGCCCTGGGTCAGGATCCAGGCTTAAAGTTTTCAGGAGGGTCCCACAGACAGACACTGGGTCGCGAGTGGCAAACGCGGTGGCAGATGGAGAAGAGAAACTTCTGGACCCTCTGAGCAACACTCTGCAATTTTGACACTTCTCTTTAAAAGCAGAGATGCCAATCACCCTCCCAGGCTGGGGGTTTTTACCCAAGGGTAACCTAGACAGGCTACTCGCAGTTTCTGTCTTGGTTTTCAAGTATAACGAATCCCCACACAGGAGTGTGTGAAGACTCTTAAGTCTTCTTCACCTAACGTCAGCTTTCTTTTTCGTTTCTACTCACAAACCAGATATGCATCTTTACCTTCCCCTCCAACCCTCGTTTAAAAGAGTTAATTAACATTAGAGCATCTAACCAGGTCTAACAAGTAAAACATTTTGTGACTGGCATGAATGGGCTCCAATACCCAAAGGAGATTCTGACACAACCCACAATGTAACTGTATTAGCGTGGGCTGCTTCAGTATCTACTCCTTTAAGACTTTCCAGAAGTTATTTACAAGCAAAAAAAAAAACCAAAACCAAACAACAACAAACATCTTAAATAGGTCAGAGACATTCAAGCATCTATACATTTAAAGCTACACGTACAAACTATATCTCATTTCAAAGCAAGGTGCCTTTAACAGCTACCGTTGAAAATCAAGTCGCAACTTCAGCTATGGAAAGATCTGTATTTTCATATAAGCATGTGAACTCTTAAGTTCACAGAAATTAGAGATTTGGGGTTGCTTGTTTCACTTTTTTTTAACAAGACTGATATGTCAACAGAATTTTTCTCTTAAAACTTATGCTCCCTTAAGAGTCCTGCAGAAAGAGATCCAATACTCCAACATAATCTATCTTCACCCCCAAACAAGACACAAATTTGTTTTCGATCAGAGATTCTTTCAATTCCCACTCGTTTTATTACAAAATCCCATCAAACCAATGCAGGGAAACACCAGAAAGAACAGCAAATCATAGCAACATTTAACTACAAACCAAGAGGAAAATTATTTGATGGAAAATGTAAATAGCTTGAACATTTTCAAAACTCTTCAGAAGCTTTTAAAGTGTAACCTAGAGGAAGCCATGGACGCAGAGTATTGAAACTGGTTCACTTCTGAGCACTAGGTCAAAACTATGCACATTTGTGAAGTACAAGAATCTACAGGGAAATCATTCCCATGGCAAGTGAGCTTACACTGATGGACAGAAAGCTGCTCCAGTCTATCGGATAAATATGATGCAGTGGTTCATTCTCCACAGAAAAATTCTTCCAGGAGCCAGTTTCCCTTTACCCTGCTCTACCAGCTCCAAAAGCTGTACTTTATTTTTTTGCCCACTGCTTCAGAGCATGGTCATTCACAGGTGATGACCAATCCATTCCACTTCACACTCACACCAGGAAGCAAATTTACTGCTAGGTGGGCTGGTCGCCAGGACAGCAGATCCCCTTTGGGAATCACCAGAGCGACATGAGACGCACCAACCCTTCACCCTGTGGACAAGGTTCTCAGCATATGCCTTGCTTTTGGAGTCTGTCCATGCTTCAACACACAGGCAGAGAAAACCAGAAGCTGAGGGAAGGGGACAACTGAAGCAGCAGAAAAGAGGTAGAGGTCTTACACGTCTGACTTCTGGTCCTACAGCTCTTCAACAGCTTCCTGAATAAACTGTCTTGAATCATCACATACAAGTATTATCAGGTTAAAAAAATAAAATAAGCAAGCAAACAACAGGCTAGGCTTCTACCAGTCACTTATTAGCATCACTAGGCTCAGTCTGCAAATACCCTGTTTGCAGACTGCACAACAAAGCAAGCTGTGCAAGAGCACAAGGGTTCCTGTGAGGGAGCACTTAGCTGCCACCACTCAGCAACAGAATGAACAGCATATGCACAGTGGGTGAAAACATTTCTTGCTCTGTACAAAAAAAAACTCACTTCCTGAAATTTACAGAAAGTATTTTCACAGGTTAAAGTTAAAATCAATTTTTGCAGCTGCTCATACAAGCCTGCTAGCAGAGACAAGGAAAAAGTTGTCTGCGTAACTACCAAACAGCAAAGCTGGATGAATTACCCAGGACTTGCGAAGACAGAGAGCGCTGCATCAAAGTCATCTCTCTGGCTCTAACTACTGCTTTCTGTGCTGAGGGTTAAATCATTACAGCTGAAGTTTATGCCCAGAATAGCTTCATAACAGATTAAATGCATGTGACGCCATTTCTAAAGACATGGCACTTGTCACAACAACGACATAAACATAATTACAGGCTACCGTATTTCTGGCTAGAGAAATCTACTGTAACCAACAACCTATTGTAAGCAAGCATCTTTGCTACGTATGGGTTAAGTTTTCCCTTCTCCTGTTCTAGGAAATGCCTTAGTGTTTCTATTTACATACTCCTAAAGCAGAATTCAATCCTCACTGCCTCCCCCCATCCGATCCCATCGGAGTCTTTCAGGCCCAGCCCTGCCAGTGAAAGATCCCCTCTCGCTCAGCTAAGCCTGATCAGCTGGGATCAGCTGCTTATAGCGGCCCACAAGTGGCTCAGAGGGCAGGGGAGCTGCGGGCAGCCCTTGGACCCAAGGCTCAGCACGCAACAGGACGCAGACTGGGAAAAGCTGGAGCAAAGCTTCCAAGCTACTGACCTGTCACGTAGGTATCAGCAGGCAACACGCTTCTCTGCGAGGATCACCAGTTAGCAAGAAGAGATGAAACTTTCAAAAGGGAAAGGAGGAGGGGGAAAAAAGAAAAAAAGAAAAAAAAAAAAGCAGTGGCCTAACCCAGACTCTGGGTGTGGCATCAAGCCTTCCTGAGCTGACAGAGGCCAGCAGCTTACTTCTGTTTTGCCAAGAAAGCAGAAGAAACAAGAGACGTATCTGGGCGGTATAGCTGTAGGTGGCTCTGGCGCGAGAAAGTACACTGATAAAAAGCAGAAGTGATGCAACAGGAACAGCCACAGACACAGAAGCCCAAGTCTGCAGCTAAGAGGTTGCACAGCTGAGGTTAAGACTGCTGCAGACTGCTCTTACTGAGAGATGAGACAATTTTCCAGGCAGCAATAAAACACCTGAAAACAATCCATGATCACAGGGACAGAACTAATCCCATCAAAACCACTACGCTACAGTCAGGACACATGTTCAGGGACTTCAGTAACCATTGCTCGGCGACTCCCCAGGCAGCTCCTGAGCTCAAGCAGCCATTTCAGTCCACCTTCACACCCTGCACTAAATATAAACTCTGCTGATAACTGTCTGGGAACTGTCTGAGCAGAGATACATGGCACTGAACTTACTCAAGGACACTGGGCCCTCCTCGAAGACCACAGGTGGCCAATTTGTATGATAAGCAGAGAGAAGGTGACAGAACCGAGTCTCCGCTACAGTAGTTTCAGCCTCCAGATCAGTACATTCCCAGACTTCACTGAAGCATCCAAGTGTTAGAAAAACCCTTTAAAGTAGGAACATGGGGTTTGATGATGACTTGTCTAAGAGGAGGTTATGGCTCCCTCACCATATGCTCTACAATGAGGTGCAACACCATAAAATAATAACAATCATCTTTGATTTTAAAAGCCAGTTAGACGAGGTTAAAGGTGTTTCAGGCACATTTCCTTCATCCCATTGGCCCCTTAAAGAAATATGTCTTTCTGCTTTCAAACAGTACTCTCTTTAGTGGTCCATAAAATACTTAGTTATATAAAAGGCCAAGTCAATTTACAGAGGAAGATGAAACTCCAACCAAGAAAAAATAACTTTATTTTCTTCTCCAAGTTTTACTTACAGAATCACTACCAGAAACAACATGCAAGTTGTAAAAAGAAGTGTGATCTGTAAAACTGCCACAACTGGCCACCATATTACAATACTGGAGAGAGTTATTCTCTCCACATAGAAATATCACTCCCAAAAAATAGCATGGCACAAAAAGGAGGCAGACAGGCGAGATTTATGACAGACAACTGAAGAGGAGGCAGGGAAGGAAATCAGCGATAAACTGAAAACACAAAAGCACTGATCCTTAGAGCACTGGCATTGAATATGCAAATTATCTCTCTGCCTAGGCTTTTTTACCTCCCTTTGATGCATACAGACAAGTTCTAACTAGTGATGCAGACTGGGGAGAGTCCCCTTTCCCCATCATCTCAAGTTGTTGGGTTTTTTTCCTAAGCAATAGTTAAGTGCTCTGAAAATAACTATATCACTTCTGCTTCTGTTTAGAAGTCAAACAAACAAAAAAAACAAGAGAGAAGTATGAAAACTATTATTAAAGGAGAAAGAGACAATGCCTCTCCTCCAGCTCTGACGCAGGATGCAAGCAGTAAGCTGGTGCCTGATATCTACACCACAGCCTAGGAGAAGAGAAAGACAAGCTGAACAACAAACGGAGGGCCGTAAAGATACCCTGGAAGAGATCCAGACATCTTGAGCCTAGTACTACAGATTGAAAAATTAAAGAGGCTAAAACCTCCTCTTAGAAACTCTTTTTCCCATTGTTCTGATCGCAGCTCTCCTGAACAAGCCGCATTGCTCCAGAAACCTCAGGAATTATGGTGACAATAGACTCCTGCCAAGAGAAGCACCATTACATAATAGCATTTATAGGAACACGCACAAAAAAGCCACTAGGAAGCGCAACCAGACAAGTGCAAAATCCTCTCTGCCCATCAGCTCAGTTTTGCTCTCGACTGTTCTGACGACAACTTCAGGATATTTTTAATTTGTACGCTTACTCCCTCTCACCTCTTTCCACCCAACAAAAATCCGTGTCACTGTAACTACACCAACATCAAGTCCGCTGCCGAGAATAACGCGACCCCCTTGAGAACAAGCCCACTTGAAGCTCCCATATTCGCATTAATCTGTTTAAAAAGAACATGGAAAAGATGAAAAAAATCGTGTTGCTGTTTTCATTGACTAAACACACTAGAAATAAGAACTATTTACTACGGTATTCTCCCAGCTTTCGCTCAGTTTTAGAGAATACTTAAAACTGGTTCCCAAACCCACAAGTCCGGCTATTTTTGAGCCCCAGGTCCTTCTGGGGATTTACGCCGAACGCGTTACAC
>NW_009714904.1:0-22723 GCF_000703405.1 Apaloderma vittatum
TCAAATGCCTTGCTGAAGTCCAGGTAGACATGATGTTGGCCATCATCAGTGCAGACAAGAACACTCCTGATCCAAGCTAATTTTTTCATTAATCATTTCTGCAAATGGTTAGAGCACCCTCCCTTTTCTAAAGGGTGTCTCTTTGTCTACAGTGATAAAGAAATAAGTGATGCTGCAGGAGATGTATATATCAGAAGGTAATTCAGCTTACTCGGGCTTTGCTGTGTTGAGTTTGCCACATTACCCAAAGGAAAAGCAAGGTAAACATTTATTTTGGCCTGTGTATGGCTCTTGTAGAGCAAATCTCATGATCAGGATGATGTCACTTTTCATTTTCTGATCTCAGCCTGAGTGTAAAGGTAAGAGTTAGATAAACAGCTTTTGGACAAGTCTGCAGTGAGATGATGAAAACCAAGGAAAGCAAGGAGAAATGGAGAGGAAAAGAACAGTCTTAACATCACAAAGATTTGCTTGACCATGGGAACAGTCCCTGTGGGGTGGATGAAGGTGGAGTTGGAGACCAGGCTGCCCCAGAGCTAGCTTGGCAGGTGGCAAGGAGGGCAGTAGGCTTCAGGGAAGTTGCATACAAACAGCCATGGTCCCTCTAGCCTTTTGTCAAGGTCCTTGGAAACTGAGCCTGCAGGGAGGGATATGTGAGCCCAGTGGCTTTTTTTGGCCGTGACCACCACTGTGCCTTCCCGTGCTGTGGCCAGAGCAGCCAAACCCTGAGACTTCATCCATGGGGACACAGAGTTGTCTGAGGGGAAGCCTCAGTTTAGCTCTAGTCCAGAGAGATCTGTACTGAATATGCCAATGTGTTGATTAATGTTACAATAAGGACCATTTTCAGTCTCAGACCTTCTTAACAACGCTGCCAGTGTTAAGTAGACTTCTTTAAGGATAGGTCAAAGGAACCAGCGAAGCACAGCACACTGAATCAATAAAAGGCACTGTCCATAGGACCAGTCTGTATGGCCAGCAGGGATTATTCCCCTATACTTGGCACTGGTAAGGGCACACCTCGAATCCTGTGTTCAGTTTTGGGCCCCTCACAACAAGAAAGACACTGATGTGATGGAGTGTATCCAAAGAAGGGAAAAAAAGCTGGTGAAGGGTTTCAGGAACGAGTCCTGTGAGGAATGGCTGAAGGAATTGGGGCTGTTTAGCTTGGAGAAAAGGAGGCTGAGGGGAGACCTCCTCACTCTCTACAACTACCTGAAAGGAGGTTGTAGTGAGGTGGGGTCAGTCTTTTCTCCCAAGTAACAAGTGATAGGACAAGAACAAATGGGCTCAAGATGACAGGGGAGGTTTAGATTGGTCAGTAGGAATAATTTCTTCATTGAAAGGGTTGTTAAGCACTAGGATGGGCTGCCCAGGAAAGTGGTTGAGTCCCGTATTTGGAGGTATTTAAATGATGTGTGGATGTGGTGCTTAGTGACTCAGTTTAGTGGTGGGCCTGGCATTTTTAGGTCAATGGTCGGACTTGATCTTAAAGGTCTTTCCCAACCTAAATGATTCTATGATTCTGTGGCAGAGCCCAGACAGAAACTGGGGAGGATGGCAAGACCCGCAGCTAGTAGGAGCCACCAGCTGCAGGTGCTGCAAGATGCCCCAAGGCCAGAGGAGGACAGCAAGGGCTCACAGAGAGAGAGAGTCTGTGGGGCTACAGGCCTTGGAGGATACTGTGCTCAGGGAGAGGATGCTTTATGAATATTTTTAGAAATTCATTAGAATTGCATCAAGCACTTTTCAAGTCTCTGCCCCTTGCACCTTGGAGACGCTGTGCTCTCTACCTACATTATCATCAAAGCAATTTGTTCTGTTTCTTGAAGTCATCCTGCAGCAATCAAGTGTAGCATTTCTTAACCTCTGCTGGCACTATGCAACAGATAATAAACTGAACAGCAGCAGGGAGGCTGGCAGGCAACCCACGAAGCAGCTCTATAAAGGCACGTCAAAGAATGAGTCATTGTCAAGCCTGAAAAAGACAAAAAGATTGATTACAGAAGAACTGAGAAATAGGTTGTGATGGTGACTCACCATATCCCACCCTTTCACAGACCTGCCAGCTGATTCATAACTTGCATTCTGCCTTGCTTCTCCCTCCTGTCAAGGCAATTAACTAAGTATCCATCAATTAAAATTTCCACTCCAAACAGGGAGGTTGTGTGCAGGAGCACCCATCCCTTTCTGTATCCACACCTGGCAAGCCCTTTTTCCAGCCCTTTAGCCTCTTGTATAGCCCATCGTTTTGGGGAAAGGAGGTTGCTGTACGCCAGCATAGAGGAAACCATGAGAACCAAGGGATGGAGGAAAGATGTTTCCTTGCTGAATATCTTCTTTTTATAAAGGGAGATTTACCTTGTTCCACATCTTCACCATTATTCTGAAGTCTAGAGGTTTTGGGAGGAGTTAATTTGTGATCTAACAGCTTTCACTGAAAGTTCTGTCATTGCCCTGACGCCCACATCTGGCCACCTCAGCACTCCCACCCAGTCTGCTCAAAGGACTTCTCTCCACCAGGGACATCCTATTCTCCCCATTGGGACCATTCCAAAAAGTCCCCCTGTGAGTCCATTTTTGCTGCCCATGTGTTATCACTGAGAAGCAATGATAAAGGGGGAAGGGTCAGAGACTGCAGGATGGGGGAAGCCAGGGCAGTCTCTGCCCCTGGCTGCCATCTTTCTTGGAGCACTGAGCATGCAGGTGCCCACAGGCAGGGGTTTGTTTTTAGGGAGCTGCTTGTTGACCAGCTGAGTGTCAGCGGAGCAGGCCCAGACTGGAGCATGGCCTGGCGCTGCCGGCAGAGTGTGGGCAGAGGGCAGGTGATGACTCTGAGATCCCTGGCAAGTGTGCCAAGCCCATCGCTGAAAGCCTCCCTCTTGGCAGGCAGTTTTATCAAATGACTGTGGGAAATTACCAGCCTTTCAAGAGCAACACCAGGATAGCCTACACAAGGGCTTGTTTCACTGTTGTCCACTGAAAGGCACTGAATTCCTCCAGCAGAAACGCTACAGAAAGGAAAGACATATGGTTAAGACATTGAGAAGGAGCTATATCACCGTCTGTTTGCTCCTGAAATCAGGTAAGACATAAGTAGTCACAAGCAGAAAGCAAAAAGACACAAGTAGATGTCATCAGTTGCAACTTAACAGGCAATACAGAACACTTCTGAAAATCCTACCCTATGTTTTTATTATTTTCCAGGGCACCTAGAACCCAGGACAGACATCTTTTAAGATCAAAAGAAGAAAAAAAAAGAAGTCAAACATTTTATTTTGCAAGGCATAGCCTTTTTGGTCTTTTGCCTACTTGCCTGAAGACTGTCAGATAAAAAAAGTGAAGTAGAATTGTCTTAGAGAAGGGTAACTACATGTCTATAACAAGAACCAGTCAAACACATGGAGCTCTTATCTAGGATACAGCTCTAAAAATAGCGCTGTAGGTTTTCAGGAGTGTTCCATCTCAAGAAGTCTTAGTGACTTCACCAGCCTGTTTGCTTGGGTTTACATTTACAAGTGGTGTCATCTGCTAACACCTTTCCAGCACACCTGGCTTTGCTTCTCAAGACTCAGCTGGATTCTCACTGCCAAACACATCATCACCAGTAACACGAAATCCAAGGTGCAGATTCTGCCAACCTCTACCCTGACTTGGTACTGCCATGTTGGGGGATTCATGCAAACACCAGTGAGAAAATGAGCCATTCCTGTAGCTCGGATGAAATCAGATTTTCAGTGACTGAGAGTTAGCAATGGAGTCCTGAACGTTTGCAATTTCTTTTGGCTGTCTAATTGAGCAAGACTGGGAAGGAAATGCTGAGGGAGAGCTTGAGTTAAGCCACAAACAAGAAAAAGTGGTCAGGTTTGCTTTTCTGCAGTGCCAAACTTCTTGGGAGACTGGAAAATGCAGCAAAGACATTAGATGAAAGCAGCTGATAATGCAGCTTGTGTGAAATGGTGGTGCTTATGCAGGACTGGGGTGTCTATCTGGGAGAGGGCTGCTTTCCTTAGTCACTACAACTGTACAACCACCTTTCCTGCACTATGATCCCCTGAAGAGGCTTCAGCTGTGTGAAACCTACAGAAGCCCAGAGCCTCTTTCTCAGACTTGTAAGCTACATCCATTCATAAATGCAAGGACCCGTGACTGTTATTAGCTGGTATATTTACAGGTACTATATACTCATTAATAAATGTTCACATGAGAACATCCTGTTAACAGCCAGAGATTTTTTTCATTCATAAATTCTGCCTTGGACTGTTTCTTCAGGTCTCTTTCCTTCCTCTCCTCTCAAGCTGCAGCTTCTTAAAGTTGTTTCTGTAGAAGCAGCCACCCTTGGGTTCTCCCCTCCTTCCCCGGACAAAAAAGAAAAAGAAAGGAGAGGGTATTTCACCTTCTTGGTCTTTTCCCCATGAAGCAATTGTGCTGGTACAGTCAAAGGATTAGGGCAGGAGGAGACCCCAAAAGCTGCTCTTCCAGTGCTGGATGTAACTCCTTTGCTTGGTGTTCACTGGCCACCAAGTTTGGGAACATCCTTGCCTGTGGGCAAGGGCTGTAAAGTGCAGCGCTGCTCAGGGCACGTGTTGGCTGCTCAAGACAGCTCAGGTGATGCCAGTGGGGAGTAAAAGTTGTTGAGCAAATGAGTTCAGGAACTTCTCAGCTACAGGTGATCTGGCACCACAGACTGGACTCTGGAAGAAAGGGCTGCTTTGGTCATCTCTACCCACCAGCGATCCGCTCATGTTGCTTCAAACAGCATTTTTAGCAGAGCTGGTGCTACATTGTGGCTCAGTGACAAGAGGACGGTCACCACTGTTCTGATGGACTCATGGCATATGAAGTCCTCCCTCACAAGGATCAGGGCAAAACCTCCTCCCGTCCCGCTTGTCAGTGCCGGTGTGAAGCGAGGGGACACTCACTAGGCCTGCACACAGGAACAAATTTCATCCTGTATTTCGGCCCTTATTACTTAATACTTCAATTGTACTTAATGATGTGTTTTATTTTATATGCCGTTTTGCTTTATGACTGTTCTCCTGGGTGGATTAATCTGTCATTAGTGCATCATGTTTTAAAAGCTTTTCTTTTCCCCCGTTAAAGAGTTTAATAGGCTCCGCGAGACACTCCTGGGTGTGTGCTCTGCAGTCTGCCTGCGCACGGCTGGGGTGCAGCCAGGCACCCCGCACACACCCAGTGGGTGCCTCAGGGCCCAACCGGAGCTTATGGCACAGGTTTCTACAGCCATGGCTCAGCCCTGGTAGCAAATGGACCCTATGCCCCTGCCTACCATGCAGCGTGCAGGACCCAGCAGCGTGGCTGCAGGCATGCATTTGTCCCTGCTACTTAAAGCCACTGCCAGGGCGTCCTGCCTCTGTGAATTCTGTCCATCCACAGGCAGGAGATGACAGCCCAGTGTGGGGCAGCGTGTTCTGCGTGCGCAGGACAAGCCTTAGTTCCACCACAGCCCTGGGCAGAGCTGGGCACAACAGGGGAACGAGGATCCCATGCATGCTCAGGTAACACGAAGTCAGGCTGCAGCCAAAGTGGGAAGCAAATCCAGCTCCAGAAACAGTCTCACTCTATACACGCTAATAAATACATAAATAAATATTAAAAATGTGTTTATAGCCTGCTGTAAGTAAAACAAGTGAACTATCCTTGCTCAAGTCATACACAGCCCCAGAATTAAGAATGAGTAATAATCAAATTGTTGACTGTGTTTGCCTTTACCTACAGCCATCCCTGTATGATAAGAGATCATACTTGTGCTTCCTTCATATGGAATATGAAAAAAAAGTTTCAATAGTTGCCTAATATACACAATAAGCAGTTTACATGATAGAAACACTGTAATTGTTTAACCTACTACAGGATCAGCTTTGCCCCTGGTCTTTTCAGAGAATCCTCAAGAGATCACCTAGTCCCTTTCATTGCTTCTGCCCAGCAGAACGATTTGTTGAGGTTGGTAATGTGCATACATGGAAACCTCTTTTCTTATCCACCTAAATGAATACAAACATGAATGAAAAGCCTACAACAATGAATACTCTTCTACATTCACCTTAAACACATGTGCGCATAGAGGAGGGTAAAGCCAACCGTCTGCCAAGGGATAATTCATACATCTGCAAACTTGAGAGTCCACAAAACTGCTGACACACACAGAACAGTAGCATGAGCTCATCCCAAGGCAAGCATTTCCCTTTGGTGAGTGCATAGCTCCTAATGGTAGGTGCGATTGGAGTTGGGCACAGGCCTCCAAGCAATACCACACAGAACTAGATCCTAATCTCCCCTGCGTTTCAAGGGCCTTGATCCTGCAGATGTTTGAGTAGGAAACAGACTTCCACAGTGACAAGGTCCCTGCTCCTTGGGGATTGCTACATACAGCCCAAATTTTGCACCTGACTGCCTGTGTGTGTACAGTCATGTTCCATGGAGATCCCCTGGATGTGTGAAGGTGCTTGCACAGGACCTCCCCTGCACTTCTGGCTGCAAGAACGAGGGGAATTTTAGATGTCCTGAAAAGCAAAATCTCACACAGGAGCTGGGAAGAGGTGGAAGGAAGGTAGTGCTGATGTTCATCCAGAGATCCATCCTGGATAACCCCACCAGTGTGTTCTTACTCTGGCTCCTCTGAATGATCAGCAGATTTTATTCTTTCAGGGGAGTGGGCAGGAATGGAGGTTTCAAAGCTCAATGCTTCATGAAGGTGATCACCTCCAGTGCCCCTCAGGCTCAGATCCAGGTCCACAGTTCAAACCAGCTTTTGGAAATATGCTGAAGTGTTGTAGCTTACAGGACTTCAATTCAAGGTTAAAGTTGAACACGTACTGAAGTGCTCTTCTGCACCAAGCCTATGGCTTTACAGCTGGTTGTCCAAGTATTTGGCCAGGAGCGATCTCACTGAAAGCCTGTAGAAGGAAAGGCAGAAGGTGATGACGATGCTGCTGAGGCTGGTTTTGCTTGCACTGAGGAGTGGGGATATGGACCCTGTGGCGGGACACAAAGGACATGGGGCATGGCACAGCGGAGACAACATGACATTTGGACTTGATGCAGGGTTGGATAAAATCTCATTTGAATGAAACCTCCACCTGAATATTTATAGTGAAGGTCCTATTCATCGTGAAGCTCCAGAGACAATGGAGGAAGTCTTGTTCTGTCTTCAAAACACATTTGTTCAGGCAAGAGATGAGAGAGAAGAAAAGGAGGAGATAATGAAGCAGAACTGGTCAGAATGACAAACTGTATATGACTTTAACATAAGAATGTAACTATGGTATTTTCGTTTTTTGCAGACACATTGGCAAAGGTTAATTGAGTTTTAAAGAAAATCAGAGAATGAGTGCAGTTCAGCACTATTCTGCAAGGCCTTCTGCCTTTATTTTGCTGCTTACTCAGGGAATACTTAGCCTGAATCATCCCTGGGTCATATTTTTCTTTTTCACAGCCATCCCCAGCTCACAGTTCTCCTAGCTCTGGCACATTACTAGCTAACAGGGCTGAGCATGGCTCAGGTACTGTCCTATAGCACAGGTCAGGATGGTTGTCCCCAAGGCACGAGGCTGACAAAGACACCCAGCTTTGTTGGGTGAGAAAAACAGTAAGACTTAAGCACAGGGAGTCCCAGGAATAATCCTTGAGAATTGTGACTAACAACCTCTTTCCAGCCTCACATTTCTCTCTTCCCCTTAGGACCTTCCAAAGCAGTGAGCTCCCTGGCCACCTTGCAGTTCATATACTGATCTACAGCAAATCTTCAGTTTCTCTCAGCAGAACAATGTAAGTGAAAATCACTGTTCAGGAGGCTGCTTGCCTTTATAGCCACAGACTTTAGTGCTCATGTGAACTGTGCTGAGTTACCAGAAGCGCTCTATGGGGGCACAATAAAACTGAAAAATGAAATGATTTATTAGGTCATTTCCAGGAATGGAGGATCAGTTTGTTTACAGCAGGTCTTGCACTGTGCTCTTCAAACAGGCAGAAAAAAAAGAAAGGTTTCTTGGAGCAACTGCCTCTAATAAAAGTTAGTTTCTTTCATTTAATCTCTATGAATGGATCCGCCTATAGACGTTTATGGCAGCTTGGCTGAAAAGGTAGAAAGTGGCAGTGCTGGAGGCCAATGGAGCTGCCATGTCCTTGAGCAGGAGCAGTGTTTCCCAGAGCAGCTCTGCCATCAGAAACGCTGTGTTGTGGAGCAGCACTCCCAGACCCAAACCTCCTCCAGCAGCCGCTGCCTCCCAGTGACTCCCACTCGGGATTCCTGCAGATTTGGGGGTGAGTGACACGAAGACTTCCTTATCACCTGAGTTGCAGCCCAGCAGGAAGTAGACTTTAAGAAAGAACAAAAATGTTATTTTTGTTTTTTCACCTTTTCCCACAAACACTCCCACAAGTAGAGAGACATAGTGAGTGTGGTGAAACACTGGAACAGGTTGCCCACAGAGATGGTAGAAGCCTCATCCCTGGAGACATTCAAGGTCAGGTCAGCCAGGGCTCTGAGCAACCTGATCTAGTTAGAGATGTTCCTGGTCACTGTAGGGGAGTTGGACTAGATGGCCTTTCAAAGTTCCTTCCATCCCAAAACATTTTGTTGATTCTGTGACACTGAGAGGTGAGCTGTGGTGCGTAAAATGTTTTTTTCTGAGTCATGGCCATGACGTGCAGTTCTTCTCTTTTTTTTTGTTTCATTTTAGCTCACTTATGGAATGCAAGCCACCCCTCCTGGCAGAAGAGAAACATTCCCAAAAGGTGGGAATGATGCCACATTTATCCCAGGAAAGTGAACAGGACCAGGGGAGAAGCCTGGGCTTTAGCCTCTGATTGCCCATGCAGCTGGCACAGTCCCTGGAGTGGTTTTGGTAGAGACTCAGGTATTCCCCTGACAGTGTTCATGACCAGCACAGGGGATGGTATGGGCCAAGGACAGCTAACAGCAGATCCTTTAACATAGACTCCCTGTTTAATAGACTTGAGTTCTTTTGCCCTCTGTTGGCCTCAGGACCAACAGCTACGCAAAGCCCAATTTATTCTTTAATACAGATGTTGCTCAAGCTTCTGCAGAGAAAATATTCACTCTCCTGTGCTCCCCCCATTCTTATTTTTGCTTATTTCCAGTTCCACAAGTGGAGAGAGTCATAGTGGCCATTTTGGTAATGTTTTCAGAAAGTCTGGTGGTGAAGTTCTTGTTTGGCAAATCTTCGGAAACTTTCATTCCATGGAGTGGTGGGCCTGCTGCCACTGGTTAGGGCTGGGCTGGCCACTAAACAAATGACAGATGCTCTTTGTTAACTCCTCGCTCTTCCCAGAAGGGGAAGAGAAAGGGAATAAGGAAGAGAGACTTATGGGTTGGGAAAAAAAACCCTGAAGGGATTGAAGGTAGAAGAAGTGACAGAGTTCTCCTCAGATGCTGGCCATAGAAGAAGACGGCTTGACCCTTGTGATTCCTCAGCTTTATACCAAGTATGATGTATATGGAATGGAATACTTTTATTGGTCAGGCTTGGGTCATCTGCCCTGCCGACTTTTCCCTGCAAGTGTGACTTTTTTATTTATGGCACTTCAACGTGGCACACAAGATTTAGAAGTGACCTTGGTTGCTATAGGAGCAAGTATGAGCAAGAGCCTTTCTGCATACCAATTCTTGGTAGTAACTGTAAACATCAAGCACTATCACTTCCAGAAGCAGACACTGTCCGAGAAAATATGCCATAAGCTTCAGAAAGTGGTGCAGTCACTTCGAAGAGATTTAGCTGAAAAGTAAAATAGCTGAACATAATTTGTTCTGTTCTAGCTCAAACCAGGATAGCTGCCTCTTTCAGAGCCTTACTAAGGCTGGAGATAGACCATATACATAATTCAAACCTAAACTAGGTTTAGGCCAGGACTCAGTGATTAGGCCAGGGGATAAACCAAAGTTGTGATCTCAGATTTGAAGGAACCAATTTCAATGACAGCTTTTCTTGCAAAATGTAACCTCAAAATTCTTTCTGATACCTTCTGGCAGGGATATACCAAAGATCACTGAGTAGTATTGAGCCTGTTACATGTATATTAAACCTCACACTTAGGTCTCTCTGTCTTCTATTTCCTAAGAAGTTTCTGCCAAACTGTCTTGGAGAAAGAAAGAGAATTTTATTCCCTTTTGTAACATCTACATCTTGTAGTGTCTTCTCTCCAGCCACAAAATCAGTGGTCATGTACAACATCCAGCCTCATTAGTGGAGCCAGTTGCAATGTAAGTGTCTCAAGATGATCTGATTACATCACACTTCACTTTATAACCTAATTCAGCCTGGCTAAACTCAGTCTGCAAAGACAGAGAGTGAAAGAGGGAGGAATGGAAAGCAGAACTATGCTATGAGTAGCCGTAGACCGATAATGGACAAGGACTCACTTCTCATGCAGGAAAGGCAGACAGTGTCCGTGGGCTCACAAAAGGTGTTGATGAACTTCTGGTGACAGGTCCAGAGATGGATATTAAAACGACTGCATGAGGTTGCAGGCCTGAATATGGCAGTGGACCATAGAAGGTGACCACGCTCATATGCTCTCCCTAAATAGCATCTCCTGCTGCTGTCCTCAGGCACTGGCTACTGCCTGGGGTGGACCACTGGTCTGATGTTTCAGGTCCTTTCTTACATCCTTGTGCCCCTTCCATCAGTATGTGCTTGTAAGACCTGTGTGTGCATAGGCAGGAGACACAACACACAGCTGAGCCCCGTCTAATGGATTCTGGAACACCTTTGCAGTTTCCACTCCACTAAAAGGCAGGTAACAAAATATCACACCTGAAGTCAAGCGTGAGCATCCTGTGCTGCTGAGCACGGCTCTCATGCCCAGCTTTTGCAGGAGGGTCAGCTTTCTTACCAGTGTAGTAATGATGCCACCCACAGAGATCAACGACTTCATTTTCAAACATCTATTTCTAAAATGGCTTAACCTGTATGTTTTCTCTACAACCTGAAAAAGTTCTGTATACATTGAATTCAGCAGAGTTTTGATTTCAGCAAGCAAGAAATGTCTGTTAATCTTTTTTCTTTTTTCTGAAGAAAATATAGAGGAAAAGAAGCCAAATTATCACTGCCAAATACCACAACTAAGCATACTCTGTCGTTCATACATGTCATTATTTTTATTATGGCAGCATTTCATGTGGATTATAAAATGTCATAGAAACGTCATTGCTCCCTCTGTCCAAAGACATATAACAATAATAATAGTCTCTTACAAGTTTATTTTTTTTATCTGTGGATGTCAGAAGCTCTTTAAAAAGGTCAGCATTATTACTGTCCCTTTATGGCAGGAGAAAAAAAGAGAAAAGGCCAGGCTGTTCCTTCTAGCTTTAGGCATCTAGGATCCTTCTACCATCAGCGAAGACAGACAGCAAGAAAAGTATATGCAAGGAGACCTTAGTCACTCTTGTGGAAGGGACACATGCTCTCCGTGACTCCCTCAGAGGACTTCTAACCAGGAGACCCCTGGTGACTTTCTGGGGCCACAGTCAGATAACTCAGGTCTGGAGAGTGAATTAGAGCCTGGTCATTTTTGCCAGGTTTCTACCCATTCGACAAGAGATCATGAAACAGAGCCCAGCTCCCGATTCCCACCCTCATTCTGTGCCCCCTCTTTTTCTTTCTGAAATAATTATCATGGTGTGCTTCCAGCATTACCCTCACTGTCAGGCTAGCATGGCTCTGTGTGTAGACAAGATTTAATGCTTGGCTTGTGGCAGAGCAATTTTTGCCTGCCCGTGCACGATGGCACAGTAGCTAAATCATCAGAACAAATGTGCACTGAATGTACTCTGCAGCCCTGCTTTTCTAAATACCCAAACTGTATGCTGCACTTCAGCTGAGGAACCCGATCTTCCCACTGCTGTGTTAAATCTGGCCACGGCTCTGCTCTGAGACATGCTAGAGAGGACAAAAAGTGGAAGCAGAGCGGTGCTAACATGCTTCTGTTGCAGGTCCACAGCAGCCAGAGCCACAACGAGAAATTCAGCCAGCCAGCAATCCACTCTGCGTCCACCAAGGACACTGCAAACCAACCACTGATCATGAATCATCAAGAAGCATGATCATCTTTGACCATGAAAACATCCTTGAATTCATCTCCTCACTTGTGAAAACAATCCTAACGTCACCAGTGTTTTCCTAATTGCCTTTGCTCTTTCACGGTGGAGGGTGGCAGCATTATTGCCAGTGATTTCACAAGTCAGCCCACTGCAGAGGCTTTCCCAGGGTGCTTCTGGCATGATTTTCCCTCCTGCGCCTCCATTACACATTAGTTCTCCTGGGAAAAAACTATCAAAATTGTCTTTTAAATACTGTGAGTTCCACACAGGAAATTTTAAGAAACATGATGCTTAAATATAGAGAAAATAATAGGGTTATTAATCTAATTCTACACTTGTATAACAATATTAACATAGGCACGTGCAAAACACATAAAGAAGTCTCACTACTCATCTGCAGAGCGGAGTTTGTATCTACTCTGCTTTTATGTACACTGAATGACATCGAACCTAATGAGATGTACCCAAAGTTGGGACCTGAGTTATGAAACCCACTTGCCTTGCAACCAGCACTGCTGTCTGCCTGGTTTCTGGAATGCATAACTCTGTGTACAGCTAAATTCATTACCTTTTTGCCCTGTGCTTGGCCGCTGGATTTCCATGCCCAGTCTGGAGGTCTCTCCTTTCTTGACTGCTGTAAAAGTCCTGATTTGTGCAGAGCAGCTGAACTCAATTTTGGAGACTCCACAGAAGTCGGATGGTTAGTGATGGTGTAGTGTCCTCCTCCTGAACACCAGCTGTGCTGAGCAGGAGTTGTGAAGAAGGGCTTTTATGTTGTACTCAGAACACGAGAGCTCGACACCATGGATGTCTCACCTGAGATCACCAACCTCCTGCCTGAAGCTAAGTCATTGTGCTACCAGGCATGACAGCAGGGAAAGCTGGATGGAGAAAGCCTGACTCTAGCCTTCTGATTAGGGTATTCATCTAATGGTTTGGGGACAGAGAAACCTAAGCATCTAGGAAACTACTCTGGCCCCATAACTCATCCTACTTTGAGCAGGACGTTGGATTAGATGACCTGAGATCCCTTCCAATCTGAATTGTCCTATGAAATCATGATGCCTGTTCCTGAAACTGCTTTTATTCTAATGATGACCACATTTAAAAGGGACAGATCATCCAGTTGACTTCGCCTTCCTGCTGGCTCCTCTAGTCATGGGCAACAGGCAAGCTTCTGGGCTCCCTTGCTGGTCCCCCAAGTCTTGGCTGCAGCAGGAAAGGCCAAAAGCTCTCACTGAAGACTGCCATTGTCTGGTGATGAGAACAGTCTCAGGAGATGTGGGGTCCTTTCTCTCAGGCTGAGAAGTGCTTGTGATCTTGGTACCCCGTTTTGCAGCTGTGCCCTCCAGCCATCATGCACAGCAGTGGACATCACTAGTGTGCTAACAGTGCTGATGGGGGGAGAAAGTCCTAACTTTTTGCACTGGTTCCTCAAACTCCTAAGGAAGTTGCCCACCTTATGCAGAGGATGTCTAGAGGCATTTCTGACCACAGTGGAGCGAGAGGAGCACCTCTGCAACACCTGTGTTCTTTCCAGTGACTGGGAATGAAGGAAATGAGGAACACCTCTCCTGGGATGAGGCACTTGAAATTGCAATAACAGAGCATCTTGTTGAAGCCAAGGTGGATCTAACCCCCAGCAGGAACTGGGAGGCTCAGGAAGGGTTGGAAATAGGGACTGAACACGGGAGCTGTTTTAGGGCAATGCTGCAGAAAACTTCAAGGAACAGAGCTTCAAGGAATAGGACAAACCTATGTGCCAAGGTATCAATCAGCATTGTCTAAAGTTTTCATCAAGCAGATCAGAAAACAGAGGAAAACTAGAACAGAATGATCTGAGGTTAAAGAAATAATTGAAGATAAATCCAAGGCTTTATCATATCATGGCAATAACTCTGAGAGGTTTCACTGTCACCCATGGAAGGACTCATGAAAATAACAGCAACTAGATAACCTGAGTCATAATGCAGTATGGCTCAACAGCCCAAACAAAGCTGCTTACACTGATTAATCCTCCCATACTTCTTGCTGCAGTAGGTTAGTACTAGTAGATCAAAACTCAAGGCATTTCTCCTGCTGTGCCACCCTATGTTCGAGGCTGTATTCAAAGCACTTGTTAACAACAGTGCCCAGTGAAGGCCATTGCCCAGGGCACCATGTGGGTCCCTTGCAGATGCTGGCAGCTTTGCAGAGCATTGCAGTACTGACCAGAAATATTTTTTGTCTACTCTGTGTCCTTTTGTATGAAAGATGACATGTATTTGAAAAGTTAGGTAGTTGAAGGACATGTTTTAAATTCACTAAGACCCAATAGCAGTGTTCTTATTCAGATTATCTTCTTGACCGTTGAAACCCAGAAGATTGTCTGAAGGGTAAGGTACAATTTGATGTGTGTAAGAGCGGAGGAATCAAGGTCTTCATTCCTCAGAAGCCTGCAAAATACTTTGGTCTTGTAGCACGCTTCTGCTCTCCCTTGATAACGGCACTGTAACAAGGCTGATAACAACGGGCCTCACGCTATACCTGTTGCACAGCTAAGACTGCAATGAAAACAAAGGCCAAATGTTACCTACCCACGTAAGGACAAGGTCACCTCATCACAATTAGTAGAAGAAAACACAGCAATGGTTTTGTAAACTGCATGCGTGATTACAGCTGACTCCTGGCATCCGACTGTGTATTGCTGCAAAGTCAACACCATCGATCTATTATACTCAGTCATAAGTAATTCTTATCTGAGCACCTCCAGAGCTCTTTTCAATATCAATCTGTTGATCTGTACAGCCTTCCAGCAGTGAAGGGGAGGCAGTGCTGATTCGAGGTGCCCCAGGCTGACCCTGGCTTGGTGCCCGGGCTCTGCTCTGGCAGCAGACACGGCTGCCGGCTTCGCGGCAGGCTGCCTGCCTGGCCACCGCCAACAGGTCAGGTCTTCCTAAGCCACCTGGACCCACTGCCTCTGAGAGGCAGACCATGCTTTCTTTTCTACCTCTCTACTCCCTTCTTAGGTATTTAGGCTTGAGTGGTTTTCACAAAGGAGATTCTTCCTTTTGACTATATCTGAAGGACTGCTGGGACAGTCTCTCTGGTCCTGTGTTTTGGGTAAAATCCTCCTTTTTTAATGGCCATTTCCCACTGGATCTCCCTGATGACTCTATACCCAGTGTTTTCAATGCTGCAGACACTATCTGCTGTATATACTAACCACATATCCTTGGAAAACAACCAGCTCGTAGGAGATTTTACAAAACCCTTCTGAGTCATTTTTCGATTTTGTTTTGTTTTATTTAAGTGCGGCTTAAGGAGTCACCAAAACACGGTGTCTGCCGAGCTGGGCAGTGGTGAGCAGCGGGAAAACACGCCACATCCTGGCCGAGGGCCGCAGCATTGCCTGGGCATAGGATGGGTGACGTGGAGCGTCACAGGCTCCATCCCTCGCATCGGAGTCTGAGTCACTCCCGCAGGCCCGAAGGCGAGGCGAACGCGTGCGGCTGATAAGCGGTGCAAGGCACGGTGCTGCACCCATTGCTTCCGTGGGGGCAAGGTGCTGAGCAGGGCCCCAGGGCAAGCGTGGGGCACAGGCTCCTCCGGCTGAAGAAAAGTCCTTGGTACAACCTGTACCATCCTAAAAACACCTGAGTCATAATCCCCTGTCCTCCTCCTTCCTCCTGGGAGTGGCAGCAATTTGCTATCGGCTAAGCCTGCCGCAGCAAAGTGCTAGCCCAAATCCATGGCCAAGGGACAAGCCTCTGCCCAGATGTCCACCTACACCTCACTCTCCTCTTTTGGAAGGAAGGGAAGAGGAAAGACTCCTGATTTCTCCCCCACGCCCGGGCCGCAGGTCTGAGCAGCTCTGAGTAGTCAGAGGTGTTTTTTTGCTGGCTGGTTTTCTTCTTTCCTTTTTGTTTGTTTTTTTTCTGGCATGCAGAGCAAGAATTTGTTCTTGGTCTCCATCATTCATGTGGGTGCTCTGCCAGGCACTGGCTCTCCGTCTGTCTTTGGCAGCTTCTCCTTAAAGGTGATATTTCACCCACAACACCAGACCATCACTGGGTCTGCTCACCCAGCCTCTTCCCACAGGTTTCAAAGAGTAACTCTGCAAAGGAGGTAATAAGTGGCTCTTGGTGGTTTCCTCTTCACAGTTGAAGCCAAGTACAGATCCTGAAGAAGGACTCTTCCATTTAGAAAAGCAAGCCGCCTGCACTCATGTAGCTCACCAATTTAATATATAAATAGAGCGAATAATGAATAACTATTTGCCACCTTGGAATCTCCATGCTGGCAAGTTATGGAGAAGCAAGTGTCTATCCCAAACTCCCCATTTCCCTCCCCTCTGGACTAATGGAGTATGTGCATTAGTTCATTCAGGGATATATTTCTGGTCTCCCCATTTAACCTACTTATCTTAAACTATCTTTTCCTATTTGCCCCACAATTTCTAAAAAAGATCCTACCCAAGGACAAGATCATGCTTGTGAAATTTTTGTGTGTATTGGTTTAGTTTTGGCAAAGTTAGGAGGTAGTTAAAATGAGACTTATAATGGAAAGCTAGCTGCTAGCGTCTCTCCATAATACATGTCTACCTTGCAGGAGAGTTGTGAGGATTAATTAATTTGTGTTTGTTAAGTACTTTGAGATCCTAAGATCAAAGGTTCTATAGAAATGCAAATTGTTATTATAATGATAAATTCTTTATATGAGCTCATATGTTTTGCCTTAGAGGCACAGTCTCGCCCTGAGTTGCGTAGTTATACACGTAAATCTTCAAACATTATGATGAAAATATACCTCTGAGGGCCTGATTCTTCCTTTTGCACTAATGCTTCATGAACAGAACTCCCCTTGACTTCAGGCATGTCCCATCCATGGGACAATTGTGGGATTCCATATGTTTGGGAAATTAAAAGATCATTGTGTGCCTCCGGGTTTTGCATGGGGACAAAAAACTTTCCGTCTCACTCCATAAAACCGCCACTGCTGTCAGTAGTCATGTCTGTCTTGTTAAAGAAAGGACTGAGTAGATGACAAAATTCAGATGTGAATTTTGACCCTCCCAAAGCTCAGGTTTTCAGAGGTTTATTTAACCTGCTAAAGAAGAAGTGAGGTGAAAGCCTAGCTCAGCTGCAACTTGCTTCTGTCTCCAGCGGGTATAGGATCTCATCAGCACAGCTGAATGTCATTCCTGATGGACAACTCACTCAAACAGGACTATCGCCAGTCAGCAGATCAGGTTAGCTATGGCTTTTTCTATCTTAAGCTTGAGAATCTCAAAGGATTGGCCACCCTACTTCTGTGTTGGGACTGCACTACGCTCCTGGACAAGAAGCTTCCCCTGATGTCCAACCTGAACCACCAGTGCCATAATTTATGGCCATTGCTCCTTGCTATAGTGTCTGGCAATACTGAGAAGGCTTTTGCACCACCTTGGTAGCTACCCTTCAGCTAGACACCTCTTAAACAACTCTTCACCAGATTAAACTAATCCTGAATTAAATGGCAATCATAATCCAAAACATGAAGCTTTCAGCTGTGAGGTGTTGCTTCACACCTGTTTGCAGTAAGTATTGTGTAGGTGAGATTGCAACTTTTACATCCTCCTCATGATAAATTTAAAGTAAGGAACCAACATGTTACCTCTTTGAAGTATTTTACCATTTGTTACGCAGTCTCAAAAGTTTTCTGTTGCATGAAAGCCTTTCCAGCAGTGGAAGATATGATCCAGATAATGAGTTATTTCCTTCTCTTGACATAGAAACATTCAGAGGTTCTCAGTTTGTCTGTGAAGCCATCTGCTACATGATATATACCTAGTATTATCACAGAAGAGAATCAATAGTTGTCATGTTTAACATACACAGAATTTATAACCTTCTAAATTTTACACTTGTCTCTTTTCTGAGTCCTGACAGAGATCTGATGCACTATCCAATGAATTCACTTCTACCCTTCACATCATCAATTCCTCTTACCAGAGTTGATAGCTGAAATCTAATGTTGCCATAAACACCAGGAAATCATGCTGGCTTCTGATGAGTTTCTTATATTTTGTATTACATGTAAGAGAAAAATACGTCCTACATGTTCCTGCCACTTGTCTATCTGAAGACAGTTAAAGTCGGAGGAAGGCTGTGGTGAAAAGTGAGACACCAGGCTTTCCAGCTGTCCTTACTTTTACCTCAAGACATTAGTGTGTACTCAGAGCTCTGCACTGGAACATACATTAAGCAGAAGACAAATCTTTGTGAACAAATGTTAGTATGTGGAAGATGCACAGAGAGTCCTCCAGGGCTGGGGTCTGCTCACCAACATGTGCCATGAGCTGCTGTTGTCCCCTGCCTCCTCATGTCACTCACTGAACCTCCTACTGCCAACTGTGACTTTGATGGAACAGTCTGTCACCTCATTGTGTTTGCACAACACCTGAAGATTTGATCCATGGGAGAGATCTTAGGATTTAAATTTCCAAACTATTAGTTCCTGCAAACTGTGGCATATTTCGGGTCCTGCTGCCACTCTCCATGATGAACAGTTATCTCCTCTCCGAGTGGTCATTACGGCGTGTGCCAGACAAGATGCATAGAGGGGTCAGATCCAGCACCGACATCATCAGTGGTCATTATTTGATGTGACACTTGATGTGTTTAGAAGCATCGTATGCTTTCTCACTCAACACTTGAAACCTACTCAAATTCTCAGGCTGCTTCTGGTCATGCCTGCAGTGGGCTTGGAAGCTGCTTGTGAATTCTGTGTGACAGCAATGCTGTGCAAGCAGATGCCCCTTGGTCCCACCAATGCCTTTGCCACAGCAGAAGACAGTCCTCTGTGAAAGGGAGAGAGATGTGGTCTACAGTTTGAACACCACAGTGCTGTGCTAGGAGGACTGGTCCTTGCCTCCCCGCTTTCTGGTGTAAACAGCACTTTGCTGATCAAACAAACCCATTCTGTCACTTCTATGGTTTCCTCTCCATTGATCCCACAGGACAGGCTGACCTCTGCTTTTCAAGCTGATGTTCGAGAGTCCTGACTCTCAAAGAATTTTGACATTTACTTTGTTGAGAGCAAGAAGAGATGAGGAATCTATTAAAATACTAAGTATTTTAAAAATCCATTGCACTATTTTATGTTGCCTATAGAATCCATGTATGAAATAAACCAAATGCTAGAGCCAACTCTTACGATCTGGCTCAGCTCTGGTGCGTGCTGAGCTCATACAGAGGATGATGATACTCAAACACCTTGCCGTATCAAGTCTTTTTAACAACATGCATGTGAGAGCACTGACTTTTTTCAGTTTCTTTTTTTTTTATCTCAAATCTGCAAATGTGAAGGACTGGAAAAGCCTCAGACACAAAACTGGTGCTGTAATGTCAGAGTTATGTGCTTCACCTCATGGCATGTGTTTGTGAATGACTCGTTTTGAATGTACTGGGGCTACTTTCTCCTAAAAAAGGCAAGCTAGAAAACAGAGACGTAAGCATTTCTGCAGCTGAGCTGCAAAGCGATGCTTTCCAGTTGCTTCACAAGGTTTCTGGTCACTCCATCTCCTTTAGTTTTGCCACTGCGAGGAGCTATTTTATTTTGTTGCTTGTACCCCAAAACACACAACATCACATGTGCAGCACTGAGTGTCAAGAAACTGCATTCAAACACCTAAAAAATGTGTAATAAACGATGGCAAAAATGTATCCTGGAAATATATTGTTTCCTCTAATGGTCTTTTTTGAATTACAATTTAGAGACATTTTAGATCTTGTTTTCTCCATGCAATGGCCAACAACCTGAAAGGGAATAAGGAGCTGCTGCCTCAAGAAATCCAGAGGTATCCCCACAGGAGTGCCCCATGCATGTGTCCTGCACCCCACAGCCTGCACAGGATCTCCACCTCGCACAGGTCCACAGCTCGGCACATCCCAATCTGGATTTTACTCTCTGCTATCCTGGGTAAATCACCGAATCTCCCTCTGCACCACTTTTTCATCCATAAGGTGGAGGTACTGTTTACTTACCTCCATGAGCTGTCACAAAGCTTAATTTCTTAAGAAGCACAAAACTCCAGGACAGACCCACAGGGAAAGAAAGCAGTTGAGAGATGCCAGACATTATCTCGAGGTTTCCTCCAGCTGCTGGGCTGGTGCTGGCCAAGGGAACCCAGCCCTCTCCCACCAGGCAGCTGTCACCACTTGGGGCTTGGCTCCAGCTCCTCCCAAAATCAAGACCCATCACTTAGCAGGACCAGGGACCACCAGGTTCCCGATGCTGCTGGGAGATGGAGGAGACACTGACACAGCTATGAGGCAGCCAGACAGTCCTCTCCATCCCCTGTTCCTCCACGGCAGCAAGGGCCCTGCTTGGAGAGGGGAAATATCAGGAAGATGTGGCCACAATCTCCTGCCAACAAATGCTTTTCCAGTGCCCTCTTCTGGAAAACATTTTTGGCCCACACAACTGCTTTGTGTAAGGTAGTCTGAGACTGGTGGTGACTTGCAAAGAGCTGCAGAAGAATTTCCCAGCACTTCAGATCCATGATCTGCTTTGCTCCTGTCACCTATGGACCTGTGCAGCTCCTCACACCCTTCAGAGAAGCTTGCCCGGACCCTCAGGGCACTAGCCAGGAAACAGGCAGCAAAGGATGTGCCTACTTGCTCTCACTTGATGTATCTGAAGGCTGTCCCCAACTGTCCTCTGGCATGGAGACACCAGTCCAGACCCTTCCCTCTCTGTACTGGAACACCTCCTGCAAGCCTCATGCTCCTCACAGCCAGCCCTTGCCACCAGCAGCTTTCAGTGAGCCTCCAGAGACAAAAACTGGGAGGGGGATAAAACATTTTGGTAATCCCATTCTTTTGAGGAGCTGATAGGTCATTGCTAATAATCACCCACAAAAAAACTAACAAATGCATTAGTTCCTCAGATAATTGCAACCTTTGGTTGTTCTTGCTGCCTTTTTCCCTTGGAGCAGTCCCGTCTTTGCTCTCCAGGCTCAGCTACAGCTCCGTGCTGTCTCACATCCGTACCTGAACGGTGTCTTACCACCAGCAGCTGGCTTCATGCCCCAGATGAGGCTGGTCAACCCGGAGCCTGGTGGGAACAGAGCTGTGGGTTCTCCTTCAGCCCCAGCCAGAGGGTAGAAGGTGAAGCGGAAACAGCAGCGGGTACTGGGGACATGGTGGAGCGCTGGGGCTGGGTGAAGGCCACCATCCCCATCCTGGCCCCAGCCCTCCCTTTTCTGCCAGCTCAGCTGGCTCCTGCAGTGGTGGCACAGCCCTTTACTTCCCTCTCTGGACACTTCTCCAACACTGAAGTTGCATATGTTGCTTGCTGAGTCAAATCTAAATGCTCTCGAGCCCCATAATTTGCCCTGTTAACTGTCAGGGGACGTGGTGTGAAACTCCTCTGGGGTTTTGATGAGTTATCTCAGCACAGGCAATGCTCAGGCAGCAACAGGACTAGCTGTCGAGAGAAGGCAGTGCCCTGGGGACCAGCTGATGTGAATGCTACACGCTGGGACAGTTTTCCTGACTGCTTGCTGTTATTTAGAAAACCTTCTCCAATTTGTGCCTCTGTGTGTGGCCACATACACACACACAAAATACATTTAAAAAAATATTTTAGGAGCTTTTGTTCCTTCTTTATTTTAATTATTTTAACCAAAGCCAGCTCTGTCCCCAGACATTTCTTTTGGCTGTGGCCCAACTTGCCTTTTGGTTCTTATCTGCTTGATCTTGGTGTTTTCCTTTATTTTACTCCTTCAGGGGATTCTTGCGCAGCCCCAGCTTTGACCACCCCTCTCCCACCAACCCAGCCTGGAGGGAAGGACAAGGACAACCCATTCATCTGCTTCTATTTGAAATATGGTTGGTTTTCCAGCTGAGCTCTGTGGGAGAGTTGGGAGGACAAGACCTCTGAGCCCAGCAGCACCTTTTCGGTACCTCCATGAGAGGATCCCGCACCCCGCAGCAGACGGAGTTTCCCATCACCTTTCTCCACAAAGGGCCGAGGGTTTTCCCCACGCCACAGTGCCTACCCGTCATCTGTGCAGAAGGGCAGCGGCTGGCCCAGTGCCATTAGCTCTTAATTAAAATAGCTATTGGTAATTTGGAGGTGGGGACCAGGAGCACCCTGAGCTCCATCTTTCAGCGTGGACTCTAGAAAGGTCTCCTGCCTTTCTTAAAAATGCCGGAGGGCTGGCAGGGTGTAAAAATCCCCCTTTCAGCATGGCGAGGGCAGCCTCATCCCTCAGAGCTCCCACGTACGGTGACAGGGCAGGGACTCAGTTCCCGGGGCTGTGTCTACTACGAGGTTAAGTCTTGGACTTTTTTAAGAGAAGGGAAGAAAATGCCTGCCCTGGTGAGGGTGGAAAGAGCTAACCCAGAAATGGGTTAAAAGAAGGGTGGGATTTACACCTGCTTTTAAACAAGTCAGCACTCGGGGAGACAAAACGACCTTACAGCAGAAAGGGACATCAGAGTAAAAAGAGGAGACAAGGGAAAAAACGATGGTCAGTGTTAGAAGGGGTTTGGATCGCATCTTCGGTGGGCAGGGATGGAGGCAGGGGCAGCAGCCCTGCAGGCAGCGAGTGCCGCACAAGCAACCAGGACGGCTTTAAAGGGACGAACGCTTCCAGAGCGTCAGCGCACAGAC
>NW_009714905.1:0-1253 GCF_000703405.1 Apaloderma vittatum
AGGGGGCGGAAAAATATTGGGAAATGCCCAAACTGCTGCCCTGGGCTGTCCCTCTTGGGGTAGAGAGTTTGGGAAACGCGTGTGAGGGAAGATGGAACGTGGGGAAGCGTCGACCGGCTTCTCTCCCACTTTGCAGGTTAGGCAAGAGAGGGTCCAGGCAACTCCAAACGGGAGCGATAAGAGCAAGGTAGAAGACCAAAAATATGTGTTAAAAAAATGCCTGTCACCTTGCCGGTGACTTTTTAGCTGATACCAGACTTTCTAGCCTTGGCCAGCCTTGAGGTGACAGCGATGCCCAGGCCCCCCCAGCCTGATCCCTGCACCCTTGTACCTGGTGCCCGCGGGGATGACTGGGAAGCCGGGAGACGGGTTTCTAGGGGCGGTTGCGAACTAAAAGTAGAGAGTGAGTTTCATCTGCTGCGTCACTTTGGGAGGGGCTGAGAGGAGGGAGGTAATGACCGCCGTTGCAGAGAAATATATTGTGCCAAGTTACTAAATGCATGCACAGCACTTTAAAAGCCTCAAGTTCAGTGTCCAGGCATGAGGTCTGCCTGGAGGCATCAAGAGTTCTCAAAACCTCCCCGAAACAGGCTCAGGTGACCCCGAGGAGTGTCCTCCTGGAGCGGTGTGTTCCCGATGCGATGTTTCGAGAGCGGCTTTTCCCCCCCCCTGCCCCCCCTTCCCCTCCTGCCTCCTCTTCTGCGCGTCGCCTCAAGGCTAGACGAGCAATTTTCTAACTGCTCTTAAAAAGCACCCGAGGCCCCGGGAGACCCCGCTGCCCCTTGGCATTAAGCGGGCTTTGGGAAGGATGGAAGAAAGCCACGTGTCTGGCTGAGCCAAGCAACCAGCGTGCCTCGTGGAAGCAGACAGATGGACAGACGGATGGACGCCCGGGTCTGAGGCATTGTAGGTAGTGCTACTCACAGGGTGGAATTCATCCCTTGAACTTGCCGGTACCGCCACTGTGCCGGCATTTATTAATTGTGCCAAAGATAACGCTTCGTTTACTCTTCGAGAAGCGTCTCTCCCCCGCTCCAGGGACAGGCCTGGGCTGGCTCAGGACAGGACTGAGCTTCCTTCGCCTTTCCCTGCCTGAATCCAGGCTTTTCTGCCCCATAGTCTTGGAGGTGTTGAATTAAAAAATGCAAAAAACACCTTCCCCGCCCCCTCCCCGGCTCGAAAAATGGTTTGTCGCATCTCCATGGCTCAGTCTATGCGCGCTCGCTCCTTCCTCCCAAATTCTCAGCTGCTAC
>NW_009714905.1:1420-2351 GCF_000703405.1 Apaloderma vittatum
TAGGGGGGAGATCGACCCCCCCCCCTCCACCCCCAGTAGGGATTCGGTCCTGTCTGCGGGAGGACGCGCGTGCGGTTGTGTGTCCCCCGCGTCCTCCTCCGAGTCGTTCTCTGTGATGTAACCTCGTCCAGCGTTACGATGATGTGTAAAGTTTTGTACATACGAGATTCAGAGCTTTTTAACTTTTAATATTTATTAATTCATTTTGTTGGGTTCTCTTTTTTTTTTTTTTTTGAACTCTAACATAATGTAAAAAATAAAATAAAATAAATCCAAGTCAAAATCTTTTCCTGGTGATTTGTTTGGAGGACGGGGTTGGGAAATTATTTATTGTTGGCTCAGGGTAGGACTGAGCTTCCTACATCTTTCCCTGCTTTAATCCAAGCTTCGATTTAATCCCTGAAGCCTTGGAGGCATTGAATTAAAAAAATGCAAAAACACCTTTCACCCTCAAAAACAGGTTGTCACGTCTCCTGGGTGCGGTATATGCATGTGTGCTCACTCCTTCCTCCCAAATTCTCAGCTGCTTCCCCTCCCACATCACTTATTTGGGGGACATGTGAGGGAGGAAAAATACGAGTGACCTCTATGTGGCTGTTGAAATGGATTTCAAGCAGCAAGCTACCACCTCTTCATTTTATCCCAACGAAGCCAGAGTTGCACAGAACCTGTTTTGAGATTATTTTTTTCTTAAATAAGACAAGGACCCAGCAAAAAGCACCAACGGATAAATCACCAAGTCTGGTCCTGCTGCTGCCTGTCTCCCTTAGTCACTTTTATACTTTTCTTGCCATCTCCGTCACACATTTTTATACCCTAAAGTTGATTGAATTGATGGTGAAAAACGTATTTCTGGCTTTAATGACATATCCCAGCTCCAGCAGAGCAGGGGAAAAACCTCTTATGTGCGTGTATATATATATATATATAT
>NW_009714906.1:0-3312 GCF_000703405.1 Apaloderma vittatum
AACCATTTCCCCTTGGATTTTGTGGGATTCATTCTGCTACTTGTTTCTGTCCTCCAGTTCGTGGAGCTGGGTATCCAGAGAACAACTGCTTGTAGTATTAAAGACTGAGGCAAAATACCTCAGCCTTTTCCTCATCTTTTGTCACTATGTTTCCTCCCACATCAAATAAAGGATGGAAGTTCTCCTTAGCCCACCTTTTGTTGCTAATGTATTTACAGAAACATTATCTTTTATGGCAGTAGCTAGTTGGGCTTTGGCCCTCCTAATTTTCTCATGATATCCTTATAGCCCTCCTGAGTTACCTTCCTCCTTTTCTCGTTTGCTACTGCATGTATTTCCTATGTTTTATATTTCAATATTATTAGAAGTTAATACCTGGACCCTTAGCTACACAAATTTATGCTATTATCATTTCTGGGGATTTCCAGAGGAACAGGTCCAGACTGAAGTGGTAGCAAGGCAGTCAAACTCAGAATTTGGCTGCATGTCAAAACATATAACACACTGCATACAAATGGCTATTTAGAGAAAGTTGTGTGATCCAATTGACAAATCCTTGCAACTTGCTGTTGTTGTACCATTTAAGAGAGATGTTTGCAAGTATGAATTCTTTATACAGGTGAGAGGTGGGAACAGTTGAAGGTACTTGCAAAAATCTAGAAATAAAATCTTGAAGTGTGATAATTTTCTACCTCATATTTGAATAGGATTTTGACACAGAAGTGGTGGAGTAAAATTTGACCTGATAAATCAAAAAATGGAGAGAACAACCTTGTTAGGTGTGATTTTAATACTATTTTGTCCAATAGTGAAATACTTAGGAGACCTTGTACATTAGAGACACTCTTGGACATGTTTGCTCCAGAGAAATCTTCTGCTTTATATTCCTGTCATATGCCAATGAGTGTCAAGGTCAAATTGGTAATCCCTGGTTTGAGAATTCCAAACAGAAAAATATTAGTGACAAGGATATTGGTCTTCGTGAAATAAGGTACATATGTATCTTCTGATGATCTTACACAATTTTTTTAAATTATACCATAAATGAGAAACATGTTACTCTAAAATTGCTTGAGAAGACTGAAAATGGGCTGTCCTCAGGCTTCACAAACCTGAATTTGAAAGATTATTACTCTGTAAAGTGAATCTGTAAAGGTGTACAAAATACAAGTTTATGTCATTCTTCGTTTGGCTGAATTTAACTGAGGGATATTTGAGTTAAAAATCAATTTGTTTAAACTGCTGCTCAATGTTTCAAAAATACACATAATTTGCATAGAAATACTAGGTTTTTATTACACAACAAATTTAATTTGTTTTTATTTTGTTAACAGTCTGTCAGTGGAAGACAACTTCCTTATGGAAGATGAGTTAATATCATCTAAAGGAGTATCAAGAATTTTAACAGTGTAGCTAAAATACAGTTTTCTGAATATGCAAGTAAACAATTTGCTACATCAAAAAAATATTTAAATTAAAAGTACTTGAATGAAAACAAAATAAAATGGGGAAAAAAACACAAATGAGAAAACCAAGAAGAAATTTACGGCTATGTTCAAAGTCTACTCTAGCATTTTGGATTTTTCTATCTTTTTATATCCATATGGACAGCATCTTTCACAGATAGAGCTGGCAATGGCTTCATGATATCTTAACTTTTATCATCATTATTGCAGATAAGATTTCTCTAAGCTCAAGGCAAACTCCAGGACAAGCATTTGATTTTGGACTCAGAAAAGATAAATCTATAGCTTTATCTCTGCAAGCCCAGGAGATGCTAAAACACCTTTTACTTAATTGGATTTTTCTCCCTCTTCTTTTCTGGCAGAAGAAAGAGAGCAATTGAAAAACATACAGAGGACTGAGTTTTGCTGTGTTTCTTAGTTAAAAATTCTGAATGCTACTTTTGGATTTTCAGTTCTGGGAAGAAAGTGAAAATGGTTCTATGTATAAGGTATGCCAAAATAATCACAGAAACCATGAGAAATCAAAACCATCAGAGAATTTAAAGCAAAAAGAGGCCTACAAGTTACTTCTTATTTATCAAAGAAGGAAAGAGGGTCAAGAAGATGCATGCTGTGTTAATTTGCGAGAAGACTTCAACATCCTTAATTTCAGCACTGAAAAATCCTTCTTAACCACAAGTTATGTGCCCAGACTTCCTATATAGTACATTTTAGGAAAATTAGGAGTATGGTCTGCAACTAAGTAGCCAACAGAATTAACCAGGAGGAAACAAACAATCAAAAAAATAAAACTATATTTAATCTGAAAGACAATGCATATCCCAACCAGAAAAACCTTTCCTGAATTTTAGACTAATGTGAAGGATGATACTTTCTCTCAAATGGAAGAGCCCATGGTATTTGCTAGTTATCTCCACTATTTAAAATGTCTAAGTATTCCCAGAGCTCTGGGCTGAGCATTACCCCCTGCCCACTTTGGAATAGGACGTTAAATACACTTCTTCTGGTTCCCAGGGGAGTGCTCTATGTAACGTGTGATGCATGTTTTATGGAGTCTGAGGTGGCCAGGCTGGATGGAGCACTGAGCCACCTGGTCTAGTGGGAGATGTTCCTGCCGTGGCAGGAGGGTTGGAACTAGGTGATCCTTGAGGTCCCTTCCAACTCAAATCATTCTGTGATTCTATGACCTATCTTCCAGAGCTGCAGAAAATGCTACAATCAAGTGTCTAAAGGAGAAGAAAACTGTTTATCTATAAGAAGTCCCTCATTACTTTCCACTTATATTTTAGATTAGATCAAAATCTGTAACAATATCATCAGGGGACAACAAAGAACAGAAGTTAGCTAAACTAATGTTTCAAATATCAGGATATGGTGTACTCCAGATAAATTTGTAATCTTCAGTAGGTTAGCCTTATCCCATTGAACTTTCAATGAGAAAAAGAAATGCCCTTAATTCTCCTGCAAGGTAACAATATGCATTGTAATTTTTAGAAGGAAGCTGACATTCACCACATGTACACACACTGTAAATTTCTATTTTTGAATTGATTATGTTCCCATCAGAGCTGTGGCTATAGTAATAACTAGCATGATCACACAGAGGCTGCATGGCTGGCCCACTGAGCCAGGAGTTTACCAGCTAGTTAAAGGTGCTGCACTGCATGGCTGGCAAACAAGGACTTCCCATTAACTATGTCCTTAACTATTGCAGAAGTGTGTATTTTTCTCAGATGAGAGAAATGTTATGAGTCTGTATTGATAGGTTCTCTAGGATTATGATGAATCTGAAATACTACAAAACTGTACACAAGAAATCATGGAATCATAGAATGTCCTAGGCTGG
>NW_009714907.1:0-678 GCF_000703405.1 Apaloderma vittatum
GAGAGTGGTGCCTGATGAATAATTAGCAGGGGTGGAGCCGACGTTTGTTGGCCATCTGCAGCCCTGTGGTAGTCCCTCTGCTCATCGCCCCTGAATATAGTAGCCGGGCATGCTCCTCTGGTGTTCAGGGGTTGCATGGGGGCTGCTGTGGGCCTTTACATTGGTGGGCTTCATCCTGCACAGGGGCCGGGCAAGTTTTGGGGCTCTGCCCTCGGGTGGATGCCCCCTCCCCGGGGGGGTTGCTGTGGGTGTTGAGAAGCCTGTGGTGCTGGCCAGTGGCACTGCTGCGTGGATGTGAGCTGTGCCGTTCGTGTGGGGCAGTGAGGGAGGTGGTGCTGAGCCCCGAGGCTCTGGGTAGGAGCAGCACTCGGGGAGCACGGGGAGGGTGCTGGAGATGCTGCACCATGAGGGAGAGACTGGGTGGCATGGGGGGGTCCGGAAGGAGCCTTTGCAATGTTGAAGGGGAGCAATGGAGGAAGAGGAGGAGCTGCCTTTGTGTGAGCCATGAGGCTGGTGGAGCGCTGTTTGGAGGACAGAGGAAGGCGGCCATGCTGCTCATGGGCTTTGTGAGGGGATAGGAGGAACAGAGAGGTGTCCTGCCCTGCAGTGGGTCTGCACGGGGTCACTGTGCGTCACAACTTTGTGGACCGTGGCACTGTGCAGTCAGAGAGTGGGAGA
>NW_009714907.1:866-2583 GCF_000703405.1 Apaloderma vittatum
CCGATTCCCACCCGCCGGCCCTTGCTGCTGCCTTTCTGGAGCAGCTGAGGGAGGGACGGAGCAGCCAGGATTGCCTAATGCGTGGGGTGAATGTCACCCTGCCCCAGGCCCTCCTCCTGGCAGGCTCTTGGCTGTGGATGCGCTACCATTGAGTAAACAACCATCCAAAAATCCATCCCTGGGGCAGGCTGGGCAAGGAGCACAGCCCTCCATGTGTCCCTGCCCTGGGGCAGAATGGTCTCTGTGGCAGTGCCCAGGGAGCGGTGCGTTCTGCGAGGCACTGGAGAGGGGAGCTGGTATGGAGGTGAAGTGATGCGATGATGGGTCCAGCCCTATCGCCTGGCTCTGTTGCAGGGCGCTGGCACTCAGCTTGTTGTTCCCCTGAGGCCATTTTCTCCATGCCAGCAGCCGAGCAGTGAGCTGGGTTGCGGTGTGAAATGGAGGAGCCGTGCCACTGCTCTGTGCCCGCCTGACCTGACGTCTTGCCGGGATGCATGCTGTGGCTTTCCAGCCTCCAGCACAGAGCTGCTCAGGGGCTCCCCACACTCCTCCCAAGACCCAGGTCTCCAGACATGGTGGAAGTTCTACCAGCTGTCCCTGTGCTGGGCAGAGACACCCCATCTTTGTTCTGTCGGGGGGCCCTGTGAGCCAAGTCATCAATGGGGTAAGGGGCATACATACAAGGTCCCCAAGCAGGATGAGGTCTTTCTCTTTGGGCTCCCGGGCCCCTGTGTTCAGAGATATTGGGGTGCCCTCACTCTCTTCTGCCAGGTCGCTGTCTCTGGTGGGCACAGAGCCCTGTTCTCCACCTCCCCTCCCTGGTGCATGGGCCAGGCTGCAGCAATCTGTGGGGGCCCGCACCAGCTCTCCCCAAGGTGGCTCAGGTCACTGCTGGTGGAGGGGCTCTGCGCTGCCCAGCTCTGCGCTCGATCCCGGCAGCTCCTCCTGCACCAGCTCAGCATTCCCCCTTGCTCGCACGAGCCTGATTTAGCTCCTCTAATCCCTTGCCCTGAATCTGTCGCTCCACCCCACTAATGATTTTCTCCTGCTCTTCTCCCAGGTCCCCCGAGTGCGTCAGTGCCTGGTGTGGGGAGCGGGGAGCACATGTGTGGGGCTGGTCGGACAACTGGGCACAGGGGCTCCTGTGCTTGCCACCTCCACCGTGTCACACCATCCCCACTGTGTCCCACCACTCTGCCCCTCTCCTGCTGCAGGTTCTCCCTCATGTCCTCACTCCATGGAGGCAGGTGGGGAGCGTTGGTCCTTCTCACACCCACACTGAGCTAATCCATAGTCTTACCAGGTCCATGCAGGGACCCTCCGTGCTCTTCCATTCAGCCTTAGTGCCCACTGGGACTTCATTGCCCTCAGGGTCGCTGGAGCCTGTATCACCTCCCAGCTGCATCTCCTGAATTTTTTCCCTGTAAACTGGATTAAATCACCTCTTAAGAACTCAAGCTAATCTCCTTTTAGAGTTCAGCCCTCCCTCACCGTGCCAGCGCTGCCTGATCCTCCCCGACGGAGCTGCCTCTTGTTTCAAGGTTGGATGTGTCTGTCTTGCGCTCCCAGCACAGGGTCTTGCTCCGCTTGCCTCCACCTGCACTCAGCAATCAAACTGCCTTGGAACATTTCCGCTGCTCAGGGAACAGCCTGCACCCGTCTGGATTTAGGGACAGGGAAGGGGGCAGGAGCTGCCTGCATGCAGGGACCCTGCACC
>NW_009714907.1:2632-3013 GCF_000703405.1 Apaloderma vittatum
CTGGAGATGTGTGGTGATGGCAGTGGCACCCCTGCGGGGATGGCTATGCTGCCAGTGTCCCTAGTGGCCCCTAGAGGAGGCCTAAGTTTAGTCCCTTTGTAGTGCCGTGTCCCTGTTTGAATGCCAGCTGCCCCTTCCCTTTGGAGCCCCTGCCAGCCCTGCTCGGGGACCAAACAAGACCTAAAGCCTCCCTTTGCCATCTCCTCCCTCCCGTTGGATTCTTTGGGGCTGCCTCAGTTTCCCCGTGCTGTCCTCCCAGCCCTAGGGCACAGCAGCATCTTGGAGAATCCTGGGATGCAGCAAGGCTCCAGTGCAGGCTGCCATGGGGTGGGCACCATGCCTGGCTGTGCTGCACAGGGGCTGCCTCTGTGGAGCTGCTTG
>NW_009714907.1:3089-4800 GCF_000703405.1 Apaloderma vittatum
GAAGACCCGCCAAGAACAGCGACACGCCCTATGGACGTGCCTGTTCCCTGGCCCCAAGGGTGACACTCGGGCCAGCGCACAGGCAGCTGACAGGGACCTGGGCTTCCAGCTCTGCCCCTGGCCACCTGGGCAGGGGACTGGCATGGTGGCTGTGCTTGCCGAGTCCCCATCCTAAAAGGTGGTGTGCCCCGGGCCAGCCGCTCTCCCATGAGCAGAGCGGTGGGGGCAGCTGTCCAGTCAGTCACCTCCACCCCTGCCCTCTCGCCCGCTGCCGAGGGGTTATTTTTGCTGAGGAATGTGCCGTCCCTTCGGATTCTGGCGGGCTGCAGGGCTTGTGTTACAGGCAAGAGGCCGAGACCTGGGCCCATGGGCGGGTAAATATAGCACTGCCAGTCGCCGCTGCATGATGGGGCAACAGCCTCTTCCTCCTCACAGGGCTGCCCAGAGCTCCTCGTGTCCCTCCTGATGCCAGGTTGCTGGTTTGTGGCCTGGCATGGTGGCACTGGGGAGGGGCTAACTGCTTCTAACCTGTTGCCTGCCTGCTGTTTCGCATGCAGCCCCTCCACCCTAGGGCAGGAGGGTGCCAGGAGTGGGGCTGGCAAGGCAGGGACAAAGCACTTCCTGCCATTCTGTTCTGTGCCCAGGCACCCAGCGTGTCCCTCCTGATGCCAGGTTGCTGGTTTGTGGCCTGGCATGGTGGCACTGGGAAGGGGCTAACTGCTTCTAACCTGTTGCCTGCCTGCTGTTTCGCATGCAGCCCCTCCACCCTAGGGCAGGAGGGTGCCAGGAGTGGGGCTGGCAAGGCAGGGACAAAGCACTTCCTGCCATTCTGTTCTGTGCCCAGGCACCCAGAGCTAAGGTCACATTGCTGTCCTGCATCCCTGTGTCCTCTCCTGCAGCGGGCACAGTGCACTCGGGCATCCTTTTAGGGGTGGCAAGGCGAAGAGATGCTGGGAAGGACACATGGGGTGTCCCTTAGCCCTCGGGAGAGGGGTCACAGCACAGCATCGCTCCTCCCCAGGGCCAGAAAACTGCTGCAGAAAACTGCCCTGGCTCATGAGAAGGGCCACCCTGCTGCATTTATTTCCCCAAAGGGATAGGGCTTGAGGATGGTCCCCACTTCCCCAGGCTCCCAGAACACGTCCACCTCCTGCAGACTGTCCATAGCAGCTCTGAGAGGCACAAAGACATGAAAGACTCATGTCTAGATCTCTTCCTACCTGAGATGGCTGCATGCACCCATTGCCATCCATTATTCAAGCACTGAGACAAGGGGGCTGATGGCCGGGGCCGGCGGCTGGTGCCCGGCCGGTGCCGCGGTGCAGGGACAGAATCGGTGCAGAGCTGCCAGAGGCCCAGCAGCGCGTGAGGAGCTGCAGCTCTCTGAGCAGTGTAACTGAGGTTGCATTTTGAGCAAGTGTTTGCAATTTTCGTTTGCTCAGGGCTGGTGTGTGTCTAAGAGGCAACGGTGGGGTCTGGTGGCAATGGGGCCACCTGCTCTGGCTCTGTCCCTTGTCCATGCTGGTCCTCATCCCCTGCCCTTTGTCCCTGTGCCAGGGCTGGCCCCTGGCTCGGGTGCAGGCTGCCATCACTTCCCACCAGACACCTCTGCAAGGACTCTGGCTTGGCCCTTGCAGGGGACTTGGAGGTGCTGCTGCCTCTGGAAAGGACTCTTGGGCCCCACAGCAGGTGCAGCCCCTCAGAGGTGACC
>NW_009714907.1:4810-6454 GCF_000703405.1 Apaloderma vittatum
GTGCCCGAGCTGAACCCAGGGGCAGCATCTCTGAGGTAGCCCAGAGCCACTCCTGGGGCTTTTTCTGAGGAATGGCCAAGTGGCAGAGACACAGTTGCAGAGAAGGGCACTGTGCCTGGCCAGCTGGGAGCTGTGGCTGGTGGGGCAACAGATGTAGCCGTCAGAGGATACCAGGATGACTGTGTTTTGGCTGGATGCATGTGGTCCCTCCCCGGGGCTGTCCCAGGGAGCACCTGTGCCCTGGAAGCATAGTGTGCCATGCCCAAGCCTCGATGATGATTCCTGGCACCCTTGACCAGGCTGGGATAACATCTGACTGTGAAAAAAAAGGCAAAAGCTGTGCAGGTCTGTGGCAGGACCACAGGTATGCACAGCTTGGGTGAGAGCACCTGGCAGGGGGACTCTGGGTGCAGGGACCGTGGCAGATGTGAGCCCCATAGCCCACCCCTTTACCCAGCCCTGGCTCAGGGGTACCCATTTCTATCCTCACCCAGGGCTGGAGGGCCAAGCAGAGTCCTCTGGCTCTGGCAGGAGATTCCCTTAGTGCCAGCTCTGGCATTCGTGGGACTTGCCTGACGTGCGGGGTCTCCACGGAAACCCCGCAGCATCACTCGAATTGTGGGACTGTCAGAAATGTTGTATAAACAGCTTCTTTTGTACTGGGTAATTTGCAAGTTATTATGGAGCCATGAAAAGCCTCACGTTGGGAGTCATGGGCTGGGAAGGGAAGCGGAGAAAAGCTGACAGAGCTGCCAAGCATCGTGGGGAGCACGATGCTGGTGTGCAGCTCTGCGTGGGGTGGCCAGCTCCCCAGAGGACTGCTGAGGAGCATGCGGACAAGCACGGAGTGGGGAGGCCTCCAGCAGTGTGCCCATGGATGCTCAGCAGTGGGAGGGGGCAACATGGATAGCTGGTGGGGCTGTGACCTTGGCAGCCTTTCCAGGAGACTGGAAAGGGGGCTGATGGGTGCTGCAGGGCTCAACAGCTTGGTGAGCTGGTGATGCAGGGCTCCAAGAGCTGGTGGGGCATAGCAGGCAGGGAAGGTCCTACTGAGGGTGTGGGGCTGGAACTGCCCCTCTGGCTTATTTGCAGCATCACACAGAGAACAGGGACAGGCTAGCAGCACTGGGGACCTTCAGCTGGGGAAAGCATGCTGGGGGTTGTACCAACACCACGGGAGTGCTAGCAGGTCCTAATGGCCCTTACCAGCCTCACTGGGGTACCCCACCCACAGCTTCTGCCCGGGACCCAATCCTGCCCAAAGCTGTGCTGTGGCCTCCCCCCAGCACAAAGTGGGGTCTCATTTGTGTCATGCAACATGGACAGGGACAACAGCCCGGGTCAGGCTGGCATCCCCACCAGCCACAAAGCAGTGATGCTAGCCCACACCCATGAGATCCAGCTCTGTCCTCCTGGGCAAGTCCTGAGGCTCCCTGGGTGGGGATCAGGGTGCAAAATCTGCCTTGGGATGCTGAGTGCCTGGGGCTGGAGGCTGTTCTTTGCAAGGTGGGCTCATGCCATGGCATGGGCAGCGCTGGGCCAGGGGGATTGCTCTGAAGAACTATGCCCGTATTATCTCTCATTTGTGTGCGGGTGGGTCAGCAGTGCTGGAACCCGCACCCCTGTCTTGGTAAGGGGGACCTT